>NC_088352.1:10012500-10210000 GCF_036884655.1 Musa acuminata AAA Group | reverse complement strand
ATGATGTTCATGCTCACCATTTTCTTGGTTGTTTTTCCTTCTTGTAGTAAATATTTTATTTTTGATTACTATGAATTGGGACTAGTGTATATTTTCCTTTTACCATAAAATTGCAACTCTGTTTTCTTTGCTACATGGTTCTATCATTGTGCTTACCAACAATTTCGGATGATCTATTTTTTGTTGAAGGCACACAGTTCTCCAATGGCACACTAGATATCTTTCGCTCAAGCTACAAGGTGGATGGTGGAGATTTATTCCAGATATATGGAGCAAACTTCATGTTATGTTGGTCTACAACTAGACACTGTCCTGTCTCTGGATTAGTGACATCTAGTACAATTCCCAAACCCTTATTTGAAGAGCAACATAAAATGCCTGGTGGCCAGGATGTTGAGCCATCTTCTCGACAACCTTCACCTTTACAGATGCCTAAGCCAAGTAGACCAGGACCTAACACACCAAGCAGATTGCCAAAGTTGGTTCAGGAGGACACACCAATGCAAAGAACTACTGAGGTCTTAGAATGTCAAAAATCAGATCACGTTCATAACGGACCTGTCGAACCTTTGTTTGATGGGATATCTGCAAAGACAACCAAACATTCAGGGACCAGTGACTTTGATGCATTCTCTGACAATCTGAAGCAGTTAAATATACAAGATGGATCCATAGAGCTACTTCAGTTGAATAGGACTATAAGCTTGGAAGCAATTAGGGGTACAGAAAAGGAAAACTCAGAGAAGGGAAATATGAAATATAACTCAGTTTCTGCTGAACTTAGTGAGGGCACCAACAGTTTTACAAGGACTAGCGGAAGTGCTAAGGTTAATAGCCAGGTTGAGAGTGGAAAGAATAGTACTTGCAGGGCCAGTGCAAGTAGTGATGTCAGTGATGAAAGCAGTGGTAGCAACATAAGCAGCACCATTAACAAGCCTCACAAAGCAAACGACTCAAGATGGGAAGCAATTCAGGTGATCCGTGCTAGAGATGGGGTTCTTGGTTTAGGCCATTTCAGACTGCTTAAGAGATTGGGCTCTGGAGATATAGGCACTGTTTACTTGTCAGAGTTGGCTGGGACGAAATGCTATTTTGCTATGAAGGTGATGGACAAAATATCTCTAGCTAGTCGTAGAAAACTTCTTAGAGCTCAGATGGAAAGGGAGATATTGCAATGCCTTGATCACCCATTTCTTCCAACGTTATATACCCACTTTGAGTCAGAAAAATTCTCTTGTTTGGTGATGGAATATTGTCCTGGAGGAGATCTGCACACCCTTCGGCAGAGGCAACCTGGAAAATATTTTTCAGAACAAGCAGTCAAGTAGGAACCTTGATCTTATTATTTATGCACCATATATATGTATGGTTTATTAAACTGCTCAATTTGATGATTCAGAATTTTCTTTTGTGTTTTAATGTTCTTGTTGTGGTTAACCATGTTTTTTATTATTGGTATTTTGCTTCTCTTTTTGCTGTTTGGCTTTCATTGTGTATTGACAGATAATTGACAAATGAATAGTAGGTGTAAAACCATAAAGCTATAAGTTATTCACATGTTCAATGTGTTACATTTAGAAAATTATCATCGAAGTGTTACTATTTCCCTTTTATTATTTAGCTACAACCCCTGTTGGTAAGTTCAGTGAAGGGGGGGCAAACCTAGTGCGTAAGGCTTTGGCCTGTGTGGGGCCTGGGCAGGTTCAACGAATGGAACTTTACCTCCATTATCTAAAGAGATTGTTTAGGAGTGGCCTGCTAGGTGGCAAAGGAGCAACCTCATCATTATACCATCCCGTGCTCTCAAAAATTTATATTTGCAATTAATCTAACTTTAAATATCTTATTTTGAACTGCATATTTTGGATCATATACATATTGGGCAGGCCAGTGCATGAGGCTTTTGCCGTTGTAGGATTTAGGAAGGGCTGTATATGCACACAGCCCTGCCCTGCTTGTTGAAAAGATGCATGGTTCACACGCATCACATCTAAAGTTTCCATTATTTTAGGCTTGTCCTTAAGGTAGGTGATAAAAATATGCCATCAAAAATACTAATAAGCGATAAAGTTGATGCTGAACAGAATGTGATCTCAGTTTCTCTTGGAATTATCTATTTAAGTGTATCTGTATTTTGAAGATGATTTGTGATTAACCAAGAAAAACAGTTAGTGTTAAGATTAAAGCATATACTTTTCAGGAATAAAAAATCACTTACAGTATAAAATACTTGTCTATTAGGTATTTAGTATATGGACTTGGTCTCAAGTAAGAATGAATTTTGTGATCATTTTTTTGCATTGCTACAAAGTATTCTGGAACTTGGACAAATCGGTACTTTGAGGTCGTGAGTAGTAAAAATAAACTTTCAAGTAGATATTAGAATCATCGAAAGAAGTATTAAGGAAAGAACATTATTTCTTTAACTGTCTGAGTTAAAACAGAAATATGCCTTGCTACTATACCACTCTTCAGTTTAGGAATTAAATGGGCTGATTTTGGGCCTACTTGATTTAACTAGTTTCCAGTCAAGTTACATCTCTGATCTGGATGGTGAGGTCAATTAGTTTAGTTATGTAGGTTCTGGTATATCTAACTAAATATACCTTGCATGTAATATATGAATAACAATCACACCTCTGCAGTCACAAAGCTATTGTACTAGACTAGGTTTTGTCCAGGAGCAAAATCTTTTTAGTCTTATGAAGTGCTAAGGGCACAAGGCTATTATGTATTTATGTTTAGGTATACAACCAACTATTTGATATTAATATTAATTATAAACTTGTAAATAAAGTTGTTTTATCTGGAAATAACCATATATTAAATGAGGGTTAACAAAGGAATACACAATTTAGCACCTCTCATCACCATATAAACCCTTTTCTTAGGGTATATATATTAAACTATTCAATATACATCTTGTGAGAATTCTTGTCTCACATCTTAGCTACATCAAGGCACTTGAGTGATCTATTGCCATCTTGAACTCTGATGACCAAACTGTTATTGAGTTTGTATAGGGGTCATTGCTTAATATTAGCAACATACTAATATCTAGTGTGCGATGGTAAGAGCTCTTAGGATCTAAGGTGATCGAATAATGTCCTTTCTTTTAATCTTAATGGGATTTTATGGATTTCTCGTATGTTCTTTAACATGCCAAACAGTAGAATTATGATAATGATGCCTTGCTTTATATACAAATAGGTACCTAGAAATTACTTATCAACATATTTTTTCAGGAATTTCTGGAGAATGCAAGTGCATCAGAAAAAGCATCACATTAAATCTTTAAAATTTCCACTATCGTGTTTATGCTTATGATTTATGACTATTTGCATTTGCTTTCCACAATTGAAGGTTCTACATAGCAGAGGTCCTCCTTGCTTTGGAATACCTACATATGCTTGGCATCATCTATCGTGACCTGAAGCCAGAGAATGTCCTCGTTCGAGAAGATGGTCACATCATGCTTTCAGACTTTGACCTCTCCCTTCGCTGTACTGTCAGTCCCACCCTTATTAAGTCTTCCAATCCTGACTCTGATTCCTTTAGAAGAAACAACCCTGCCTACTGTGTCCAACCTGCTTGCGTTGAACCATCCTGCATCCAGCCTTCCTGTGTGGCCCCAACTACGTGCTTCTCCCCACGACTATTCTCCTCCAAGTCCAAGAAGGAGCGGAAGCAGAAGCTTGAGATTGGAAATCAGATTAGCCCATTGCCTGAGCTCATTGCAGAGCCTACTGATGCCAGGTCCATGTCATTTGTTGGTACTCATGAATACTTGGCTCCTGAGATCATCAAGGGGGAGGGCCATGGCAGTGCTGTGGACTGGTGGACCTTTGGTATCTTCCTGTATGAGCTTTTATTTGGAAAGACTCCCTTTAAGGGGTCTGGGAACCGAGCTACACTGTTCAATGTGATTGGTCAGCCCTTGAGGTTTCCAGAGTCTCCAGTTGTGAGTTTTGCTGCTAGAGATCTTATAAGGGGATTGCTAGTGAAGGAGCCACAGCACCGGCTTGCTTATAAGCGTGGCGCTACAGAGATAAAGCAACACCCATTCTTTGAGGGTGTCAATTGGGCCTTGATTAGATGTGCAAGCCCTCCTGAGGTCCCGAAACATGTCTCAATTGAGAGGTTCATGGGGACTGTGGCATCAACAAGCCAGAAGTCCAACGCCACATCCGGAAAAGGTTCAGATAACTATCTGGAATTTGATTTCTTCTAGTGCCATATTCTTAACTTCAATTTGTTGTATTATGGCGAGTTGTAGAGTTTCTAAGCTCATCCTAGAAGGATCAGTGATTTTCTATACAAGTTGTTATTCTGATTGTATTTCTTTTTACGTCCTAGTTGACTGTTTCAGTTGCAAATCTATATTTAGAAAAAGCTGAGATGTCCTCATCTGTGATGATTATTAATGAACACCTGTTATCTTTTGAGATGTTCTTTTTGTCCAAATAAAATTTTATAATTGGTTTTCTATATTAGTAATGATTCTTGTGCAATTGAACTGTGGATTAAATCCCAAACAATTTTCTTAGTCATTAGGCTTTATGTGGCTGAGCATCTTGGAGGCTGACACTGAGTTAAAGATTGAACATACTATATGTTAGGTTTCTATTTATGACATCTTGACTCAGGTTTAAACAAGACTATAGTGGTGAGCTTGATAGAGACCACCAGGTAAATAAACAGAGTTTTTCTTCCTTTGCCTGATATTGCAGTAGGATGCCTGCTACACTGCTTTCGTTGCACTAAAAGATACACTGCTTTCTTTTCTATGTAGATCTTTATTAACAAATGTGGTTGATGCATACTCCTTTCTGGCTGATGTTTGGATGATGTTGTTACTCTCTCTGCAAATGTGTCAGTTTGAACGTATCTTCCCAAAAGCTTATTTTCTATGCAATTGACAAGTGATTATCTATATTTCTGGTTTCACATAGCATATTTACATCTTTACTTCATAGACATACATGCATATGTGCATGCAGATTTGTTATGTCCTCAAGACTAAGTAGATGGGCACAACTTCAGTTTGGGTTTTAAGTTAGACCATGGGAAGATGTAATAAACTCATCAAATTTCATCAGTCGGATTAGATTGGTCTTATCTGACTTCTGTTTTGTATGTTCCATGGGATAAAAACAGAACAGACTCTTTTTATTAGAGTGCTCCTCTTGATAGAAAACCTTGAACATTTGATTCGAGTTATATGATGAAATAGAGTAGGGCACTTCAATATGAAGCAAATATTGGATAGAGTAGAAAATTAATATGCAACGAGAAGTGGTTTATGGTTTTCTTGAACTTGGGTGTTATTGTATCTATCAAAGTTTCTTTTCCATTAATGTTTTATCGTTTTTAAATCAGTAGTTTTAACATATATTGTTTCATATCAGAGTAAAGCCTCAGAGCTGTTTCTTTTTAAATTTTAAAGTTGAATTTCCATATTGTACATATGTCTAAGGTGCCTCTTAGCTAAATTGAGTTTCATTGCTATATTTATATTCACTCTTTTATCATCTTTTTAAAATGATTTTAGATTAAACCTGAAGAAAGGACAGTGCATTGGATAACTGAAGGCAGCATAAAACTTTTTCAGAATATGATATCAACCTTTCTCTCTAAATATATTTTGCCATGTTGTTTTAATCAGCAATTATGATATCCTAACTTGTATCTGTCAATTCATAAGTGGCTTTTAATATCAACAAAAAATTAAATGTCAAACGTTTACAAGACAAAATATAGATGTTGCTAAGTGTGCCATTATATTTTTTCTAACATTTCTGCTAAAGAAAATTTTTTTGGTGGCTACTTTGTCAGAATTTGCCATGTTTCTTTCTGGGTGGCAACAATAAAGCAATTGCTACAAGTTTTTTGGATTTGGCTGTTGAAACTAAGTGTGCCATTATATTTTTTCTAAAAGATTTACTTAAAATAATTGTAGTGGCATCTTTGGATAAGTGTTTTTAATAGGTGTCTGGGTATGGCGCAGCAAGGCCCGAGCACCTCGCACGATGTCTGGGCAACGCGCTTCACTAAAGCGTCGCCTAGGTGCTTGCTTGAGCCCAGGCGTCAGGCGCCTCGTGCGAGTGCCCGATCTAATGCCAGCAAATCAAACCAAATTGGGAACTCTGGTTTAATTGAACAGTAACTTAGTTGGTTCGATTGAATCTCATGGTAACCCCCCCCTTCCCCTTCCCCTAAACTAGTGAAAGTGAAACCCTAGATCCTCATCGCTCAACTCACCGCTGCTTTCGTGTGCAGTTCTCTCCACCATCGAGTGATAGGTCTGAAGTTTCCTCCACCGCCAACAAACACATCCGAAGCTTCCTCTGCCCTCGACGTTGTCGTCCATAGCATCTTCTGCCCTCGACGTTGTCGTCCATAGCATCTTCCTCTGCCCTCGACGTTGTCGTCCATAGCATCTACAGTTTGAAGCTTCGTCCGTCGTTGCTGCCTTCGTGCGCAACTCCCTCCGTCGTCGAGGGACAGGTCCGAAGCTTCCTTCGTCGTCGATGGACATATCCGAAGCTTACTCTGCCCCCGATGCTGTCGTTTGCAAGAAGCTGCAATCTTGGCCCCGATGGGCAAGTTGATTTTATCTTATGTCATGATTTTATATTTTATTTTATAATTAGTTGACCTTACTATTTGATTTAGTCTTTTCTGTGAAAAATAAGCAGAAAAGAAGTCCCACAGGTAAATAAATATGATGGTATATATTGCACGTGGGACTTTCAAATCTTCAGTTTGAGGCTTAATTTTGCAGAAGTTATTATACCACAAAGCATCAATTCTTTTGAACAATGTCAGATATTAATGAACTCAACTGCTAGACTGTGCAGCCCACAAAGTTGAATTTCAGAACAAAGCTACATGCAGGATTGCCCAATGGGATCTGATAGGGAAAACACTTCAACTCTGAAAAGGATGCAATCCACAAAACGTTTTAGGATGATTTATCAACCTAAATTGCATTATCTCAAACAATAAGGTGATGTTTTTTGTCGGAACATAATTTGATTATTGCATGTCAGGTTGGCTGTTATATTGTCAATTAATAATTTATGTTGCATCCTTTTTTCTCATTTATGTTAATTGCACTAACTATGCTTCAAATTGTAGATGGAACATATATGAACTACCAAGCATGTCGTAGTTGTGTAAGATTGTTTAGCACTTTTCTGATAAGAGATATTTCCAAGAATACACTACCAATATGGAAATGATTTGGAGGCAGTAGGATATGTTTCTTCTGAATGGCCAAACAACTCTGTATTGAGATCCTATTTCTTGATTCCTGGAGTTGGATATCAACTTCATGTTGACAATATGAAGCATTTCTTTTTTTTGCTTTCAAGGATGAACTGAACTTAGCAGACAGGTTAGACAATCATTAATTATCCATGGTACTCCGGTTATGGAAAAATTGATATGAGGTCTTGCATAATTATAGAAATACTTTTTATTAGAAGTCTAATCCTCTACCATAGTCCAAGTTTGAGCATTTCTTAGAAGAGGCCTATGCCAAAAATCAAATGACTAAGTTTATGTTGTCTGTGCTAAAACTACATTTGACAGCTTTGGAAGCAGGGAACTACTCGATGAAGCCATGGGAGGCTTTTATCAAGCTGAACAGATTCCAGGTTCCTGAAGGTGACTTATCAGCAAACGCACATTTCAATTGTAGCATGAGTCACAGCACAGAGAGAACAATTTGTGTTTTATTCAGATCCATCAATCTTTTTTTACTAATTGGCTAACTTGAACTGTGAATGATGGTCATAAGATTTCATGCGCCCTATTCAGAATCCCTTCATCAATGAACCAAGATCATGTTGCAAGTCTCTCTGGCCTGTTACTGATCAATTCATGGGTGATGGCATCAAAGCATGCCACATGACCTGGCAGAAGTTTCCTGCATCATGTCCTGAGGACTGGATTTTTTTATGACAGTGAAGAGTGGGTATACATGTCATGTAAGTCTCTTCCATGCACTGCAACAAATATGCTTGGCAGTAGCCTTGTGGAACCCAGAGAGGCACACACATAGTTTGCCTCCTTCAAGCATCTGCATCATGTATCAACCAAAAGTTCAATGTGTTCCATAATGTCATGTTTCCTTGAGACTTGAAAGAACGATGTAAGGTAATGAGTTTTTGTGAATGGTTTCAGTAAATGTTACAACTGTTTATATGTGGAATACATGCATCAGGATGTTTCAGACCTGCATGCTGGCCCTATTATCAGAGACACCATCAAGATAGTTATGGTTCCAATGGTAACTTGCAAAGCAGCTTTGTATTGAAGTCTCTGTTAATGAGCTAATCAATTTCTAAGTGAGAAGAACAAAGTGGAAGGTTCTTTTGAGATGTTAGAACATATTTTATTGTGGCTGAATCAAAATGTCATCACTTGCACTTCATCAACAATGCCCTACCACCTGTGTCTTGGAGATGGCTTCTGGTCTTCAGTCACCCATGAAGTAGATCTTGTACTGTTTGCAGTGACAGAGAAGATAAGCCACTGGCCCCCACAGACATGTGCAGGGAAGGTCGTCATCACATTAGAAAATTCCAAACCAAACACACCTTTATTCCTTCCTGTGGGACCCAATACATGTGGGCAGCCATGAGAGTCAAAAACAAAGGCTCCCAGTGGAGGCTTAGCCTTACAGTCAATGTCTTGAAGGGCAATTCCAGCAGTGAATGAGGTGTGATCCTTTCTCATAAGCTTTTTGTTTAGTTCATCTTGAGCATACAGGGAGGAAGAAGATGAGGCTACTTGTCCACAATCCATTAGTATGACATCCACCTTACATAGAGAAAAGAAGGGAGAGCTTCAAGTTGACTGTGACTCATTCGTCTCCTTTAATGATGCTGCAGCCCCAACAACAAGTTTCAGCCAGTTTCTTTGGACATCTCAAAAGGAGTCAAAGTTGACAGGCTGAAGACAGACAGCCCTTCTGGTCTGCCTTGGTAGTCTCCACATGCATGCATGCTACCATCTCTCACACCATGCAGTTCTAAAAGTAACCATGACTCCTCTGCCATCCTCTGTAGATTATATATATATATATATATATATATATATATATATATATATATATATATATATATATATATATATATATATGTATAGAGAGAGAGAGAGAGAGAGAGAGTGATGGTTGGTTTAGGTCATCCAGTTGAGTTGGATGATGGGAGTTAAACTGGTCTATTTGATATTGTAAACTTTCAAAAAGATTGAGGTAGATTCTTTGATATTAAATTTAAAGCATATCCAAATTGAGAATAAAATACAATAAAAATAAAGTTAGGAACAACAACAATTGAGTAATTAAAAAATAATAATTTTTAATCTGAATGATGACAAAAGAAAATATTTTACTATGATCTGATGATGACATGATGAGTTGGATGGAGCCCCACCAGTTTCATGGGGTCAACAAAATTTTAGCAACTAAATAATTAAGTAGAAGCAATTGTGATAACATACCATATGTTGGTAAAGTTGAAACACATTTAGCTTTTATCACAGCTTTTTCTTCTTTTGCTAATATTATATAACACCACTGAGGAATTTGTCTCAAATTTCTTCGCTCATCAAATTCCAAAAGTTATATATTCTTCCCCTCCCTCTCTCTCCCTCCCTCTCTCTCTCTCTCTCTCTCTCTCTCTCCCCAATCATTTAGTCTTTGCAGAATCGCTTCCTTTCGTGATTCCCACAACTTCATGTCTCAGCATAGAACAACTGTTTGATTTAATTTGTTCGACAGGGCATAGGCAGCCGCCAAGCTTTACACCTCCTCTTGCTTCACATGCTAATTGTGAAGCATCTCTTGCTGTCCTCCTGTCATTCTCTCTTCTCTCTCTCTCTCTCTCTCTCTCTCTCTCTCTCTCTCTCTTCTTTATCATCTTGTCCTCTTACCTTCTACAGTCTCGTACAGTTGCATCGGATGACAAGTTACTCTCATCACCTGCATTATTGTGCATGCCACTCTTTGATAAATTATACATGTATTTTATTATATGTACACTAAAAAAAATTGTTGGATTTTTAAATTCCTCATCAACCACTCTACCTTCAAAGATGTTGACATTTTGATATCCTCTTAATTCAAAAACAAAATTTTTATATTGGTGGAACAAATACAAGAATACAACGTATTATATAAATCAAAATATCGGCTAGTCTTGCCGATGATAAGACCTTATTAGATCATCGCAAAATTTATTTTGAAGAAAAAAAAAATCACGCGTCGAGGGTTTATAAATTTTAAATATATATTTTATGAGTTCAAAATAAAGACTTTAGCAAAGAGTGAGTGCATCCTTTTTGTTGAGTTAGTTTAGACCACAAAGCTACCATCAAATTATTTCCACACTTTATATTTGTTGTAGAGTCACTATAATCCTCATCTAATTGCATGTCTCTATAACTATGCTTAAATTAACTCAATCTAATCCACTCAAGTCAATCTTATGATTTGATAAGATAAATAAGATTGGTTTATATTTACATTAAAATTGCTAGTGACCTGCCACAATCTAATTGACTGTCATAAAATACAATCTACCTCTATCCAATCCATTTAAACAAAGATAGGTATTAGGATGAGGTTGGGATGCATGCACTACACTAGTTAATCAATTCAAGTAAAATAAGATTTAACATCATTCCTAGTGCTAGTTGACCATCTCATCTTTGATTATTATGATCAACACTACACTAGTTGGCATTAATATCACTTAGAAACAATCATATTTTTATTAGTTTTAATTATTATAATTGTTTGAATACTGAGAGTATTTTTATTATTAACAATTATTGATATGAGTTGAAGATTAAGAGACATACATACATACATACATAAAAAGATACCGACAATGAGAGACAAACAAAAAATCCCTTGAAAATCTACTAGTGCAAGTTTTTTAATCGTTGAAAAATTATATGGTATAAACTCCTAGAATCTTTTAGTTTCTTTTTTTTGTGTTTTTATGAGAGAGAATTATTAATAATTATATTAGCTATCAAGAATGAGACTTGTAGCTGAAGAGAGAGTATATTTCTTTGGGTATCACAAAAGAAAAAAAAGTCTATGGACCGCTATATATGATATTTTATTTCCATCAAACATCGCATGTCACATTGAACCTCAAAAGATTTGAGGCCAAGAGGGATGGATGGCCATAAACTATTCCCCAAAAAGTGGGGGTCAAGTCATTCTCAAAGAAGGGTCATAATCCAGTGCTGATGTGTTGTGCACTTGAGCTGACTCAGAGCCTTGCTGTGTTCAGCACAAACAATTGACGACTACTACCTTACCTACTCTTATATATTCCAAAAGGTACTATTGTGCCTAACATTGTGACATCAAGTCATCATGGACATAGTTGTGGAGCGATCCATCAATCACACTCGATAAAGATTTAGATGGTATCAACACGATCGCAATAGCTTTAGAGATATGATTTCGAGCTTCGAGTCCATAATAATAACAACATTATAATTTATATCATTGAATCACTAATAGAATCGATGGATGGATGGATCATTCGCGAATCTCATATCAAAGGTTAGACTGTTATTGGCTAAGCTAGCTAACATCTTTTATACTATTATTTATCATTTTTAATCTAATATTTCAATCGGATCGATCAATGATTTGATTCGATTATACTATATTCGGTGTAATTCAAGTTTGATAATAATGTTTTTTTTTCTTAATTATATTATATAATAAAGATATCAATTTTAAATAAAAAAAAAACAAAAAGGATTAGTAGATTCACATGCGTTTGTGCACTTTAATGCCAAACACGATGCATCATGGCACACATGAATGGAACATATTCTTGGGAAGAGGACAGTTAAATGATGCTTCCTTTCGGTGCGAGGTCAAACAAGTCAGGCTTTAGGCATCGATCGCTTATCTTATCTCCCAATTGATGTTAAACGAACGATGGTTGTCCGAATCGATTGTAAGGTTGATGTCATGTCAATAGTTCTTATGATGCACAATGCGTTACCACTTTCTTGATATGAAATCTTCTCTCTCTCTCTCTCTCTCTCTCTCTCTCTCTCTCTTCAAAATCAAATCGCATTTATTGGATCATTGATTACATTAATAGATCAATTGGTCAGATCGTATGTTTAATAATTTGTTTGAAAATAAATTATAATACACGTTAGGTTAGAAAGATGAAGCATGTGGATACTATTTTTATAATTTAATAAAAGAGAATGTCATAGGCCAATCATATATTAGAGAGAGAAAAAGAGAGTTCTGAATATAATAATTATTTTTCTCTTTCACTCTTATAATGAAAAAACATAAATGTCTAAAAAGAATATATATATATATATATATATATATTCTGATTGACCAATCAAGATATCAAATATGTAACAAATATAATATGGCAAACCTTGATATGATAAATAAGGTCACTTTGGATTCTAAGTTTATTTTAAATGAATATGAGATGAACTTATTTAATCGTTAGTTTTGCCTAAGTTATACAGTAATATTCATATGTAAATTAACAATCTGATAAGACCCTAAGGTTTTATCGTAGAAGAAATAGGAGAAAATAGATGATCATTTCGAGGGGATTGGCTTGCCTAAGTTATATAGTAATATTCATACGTAAATTAACAACCCTAAGGTTTTATCGTAGAAGAAATAGGAGAAAATAGATGATCACTTCGAGGGGATCGGCCTCCCGGGGTTAGTCAAAAGAATAAATAATATTTCAATGTCTGCCGAAAAGAAATTGTTAGACTTCGACTCTTAATAATAAATAAATATTAAATAAACTTCTATCCGATTCTAACTGAACTAAACAGACTCAATAAATATTATTCAAAAGCTCAGAAAATAAAAAGGATCCTAACAATTCCTCCATCTTCCAATCAGCCTTGTCTTCAAGGCTAAGCAACGTCAAACTCAGGGAATTCCTCATTCAGCATTTTAGTCACAGGATATTTACGACACATCACAACTCGTTAATCGAGTAAGTACGGTATCCACTTTTTGATAGTGTAAGCAATAGGCTAGCCTTTTGGTATTGTAGTCTTCTGAAAAACCCTCTCCATCCGATGGCTAGTGGCAGTTGTGACTTTACTTCCACGTCTTCCCTTTAGGATCACCTGCTTTCCATTAATAAAAAACTTCATGAGTAGTTTAGAAAAATTTCACTAAACATCACCCAAGGTTGATGGTCATTCAATTCCGAGCACCACTTCAAAGTCTTCCAAGGGTAGCAAAAAAAAGTCCACGAGTAACTCTTCGCCCTGTAAAATTAGTTTAATCTTTGAGCACTTGCTATTACAAGTTAAAACCCATCCATCGATGACCTTTACTTCAAATTTGTTATAGTCTTCAATATGGTAGGCTCGGCAACCTTACTATTCATAAAATTGTTAATGCTACCACTATTAATCAAAACTGTAACATGTTGATGTTTCAAAGTTCCTCCAACTTTCATAGTTTATGGGTTAGAGTAGTCGGCTAATGCATGCACTGTATGTATGATAGGTCCAACATCGTCATCAGAATCCATACTTTCATGATCGGAGTCTACATTGTTAGCTTCCGGTTCTGCCTCAATTGGTTCAATCATAAGAAGTTGCCCTTATTTACATCAGTGCTCCCTACTCCACTTTTTATCACAGTGCCATCACAAACCCTTCACTGATCTTTCCTTGAGTTCTTCTCGGGCTAGTCTTCGAGTGTTAAGGGCGGGTGGCTTGCTGATCATCTGTTTGTTGTCACTTCTATTCCGACGAATTTTCCTACTGATTTTTTCCTCATATAAACATGCAAATGATATCGCAGCGATCATAGTGCGGGATTGATGAGCTTTGACTTCACACCAAATATCTGGACTAAGTCATTCAATAAATGTGCCCACTAGTTGTCATTTAGACTAATCTCTGACTTGATTTGATAATCTTTCAAACCTGTTCTGATATTCCAATACTATAGAAGTCTGACAAATTTGGCAAGCTGTCCATCAACATTCTCGTATTCATATGGGCCAAAACAAATAAGAAGCCCTCTCTTGAACTACTCCCACGAAGGAACTCTATGATAAGTTTCATACCAATCATACCACTGAACTGCATCTCTGTCTAACTGGATTGAGGCTATTTCTACCTTGGATTTTTCTAGGGTCCTGTGAAAGCAAAAATAATTTTCTGCCCTAGAGATCCAACTAGTCGGATCCTCATCTTCCTATCTTAGAAATTCTACTTTAATGTATGGATAGTTTGTGTCATAATCTTGGGGTTTTTTTCTTATATCTCTAAATCTGTTCAACATAGAACTTGAGTTCCCATCTTGTTAAAATTTGCTGAGGATCTCCAGTAGGCTATTTTTGAAACCATTAAGTGTTTCTTGCAATCGGTTCTCAATTCTGATTTCTAATGCTTCCATTTGTGCTTTCACTGAGTTATCGGTGGCCATTGCGTAAGACTGTAAATCTGTAATCCTCAGTTCTTGTTTCTGATGTCTGGTCAAGGGCATTAGCACTATCGATGCGAATTTGTCGAGGAAGTAGACGCCGAGAGAAATGCTGCGATCGTTGCAAGGAGGAAGAGTTGCTGCCCTGTTTCTATCACTGCGAGGAGGGAGGTGGCGTTGAAGCAGCTAGGGTTGAGAAGAGGAATCGATAGTGCATGCGCTACTGGGGTTGAGGCAGGGCATGCATGGATGCGAGGAGGGAAGGTTGCTGGCCGAGGAGCAATGGCGGTGGTGGAGAAGGAGGCAGTGAGGGTTGCGGTTGGGATGCGGGCGACGGTGATCATTGGTTGGGGAGTTGCGATGGTGGAGAGGGGAAATAAGGGTGCGTGGCTACAGCCCGGGAAACTGCGGTGGTTGAGCAACTACGGCTGTGACCCAAGGGGAGGCAGCGAGGATTGCAGTTGGGAGGGGGGTGACGGTTGTCGTTGGCTGGGAAGTTGCGGTGGCTGAAGCAGCAACCCAAGGGGAGGTAGCGATGGTGGTGTGGTTAGGGGCGGCATCACCGATGGTAGAAGCGACGAGGGGGTGGTCCGCTAGCTGGGAAATAGTGGTTGTGGCCCTTCTCGCTCAAGCGAGATGGGGTAGCAAGGAGGGAATGTTGATGGCCGGGGAGTAGCGACGGCGGTGGTTGAGCGACCGGGAAGTAGCAACGACGGTGGAGAAGGAGGCAGCGAAGATCGCAACTGGGATGCGTGTGACGATCGTCGCTGGCCGGGGAGTTGCGGTGGTGGAGAGGGGAAACTAGGGTGTGTGGCTACCGACCTTTCTTTTTTTCTCCCCCCCCCTCCCCCTTTTTTTTAAGAGATGATGATAATTACAGCGAGGGCATTGAGGATCGCTACTATGATACCAAATGATAAGACCATAGAGTTTTATCATAGAAGAAAGAGAAAAAAATGAGTGATCACTTCGAGGGGATCGACCTCCTAAGATTAGTCAAAAGATTGAATAATATTTTATTGTCTGCCGAAAAGAAATGGTTACATCACTATTTATAGAGTTCCACCTAAAGTTTACTAGGACTTGGACTCTTAATAATAAATAAATAATAAATAAATATTTATCTGATTGAACTAAACCGATCCAATAAACATTATTCAAAAGATCAGAAAATAAAAAGATCATAATACAACCTACTAGTAATTTATTTTATAAAAAAAAACTCGTAATCACACAAGTATATTTTATAGATATTTAAAATATAACAATAGAGTTAAAAAACTTTGAACAATTATGTAATAATAAAAGATAAAAAATGTAAGGATAAGTTAGTTATTTTTATTAAGTTTACCATAGAATTTAACTTATGGTAAGATGAAATTGCTAGTTGTGATTTTATTATTAAATAATAATAACTATGAATTAGGTTTTTTAAGAAACTTACATTCGTCAAAGTTGCTTATATAAGTAAGTATGTATGTATGTATATAAAAGTTGATGCATTGGCTCATTAAGCACAAGTAATAATATATAATGACTCAAAAACATATAATTTCTATCAGTCGTATTCAATCTCGATGGTGTTATCAGTTGACATCAATCACGCATATTTCTTTATTGATGAGCTATTTTACCCTCGTTAATTAATAATTACAAACAATATCTATTTCAATGTAAAGAAGAGATGAGTGTCTAAGTTAATGTTAATGCGATCTATTTTATGTTAATTTCTCCAAATCAATCTAAGAAATGAGTTGGCATCAACTATTCTATGAATATTTATGACAAATATTTATGACCCATATAAAAAAAAGAAAAAAAAAATTAGTTTTGCCACTTTTAATATGTCAATTATCCTCTCTCTCTCTCTCTCTCTCTCTCTCTCTCTCTCTCTCTCTCTCTCTCTCTAGACAACATTTGCAAGAAATAATAGACCAAAACCCAATGGAGGTCAAACTATACTTTAATGTTGATCAGTGGTTGTTGGCATGTCGTTAAAATGGTAGTTGACATGTCCAAATATATGACACGTAAATGTCACATAAGCATTACGTGGACGCTACATAAATGTCAAAACATGAGATATTGATATGAATCGAAGGCTAAGATTCACATCTTCAAATGTTAGGTGGTATCTACTCGGATTGGATGCGACGGAATTAAATTCTAAATTGACATTATCTCCTTTTTCTTCTTCTTCTTCTTTTTCTACTTTACTTGGCATTATATCTCCATTAGGTCCCATCAATGGCTAAAATATCAATAAATTCAGTAAAAACAAACAAAAATTATAATGTTTCAATGATTTAATATCACCAACATAGATTTTTTTTTCTTTCTATCTCAAATCTCAAGGGATATTTATAGAAGTCAAATAATTTTTATATCAAATCTTCTAAATTGATATATATATATATATATATATATATATATATATATATTTCTAAATAATTTCTTCTCAATTTTTTGAAAAAAAAAATATTTTTATATATTTCATTTGATACCTCTTAAGTCTTGTAATACATTGACGTAATCCTCCACCAACTCGCATACACACCATATGAATCAATTAATACGGTGTACCTTTTAAATATTTTTTTGTTGTATTTTCAAACTTATATGTTTTGTTTGAGATAAAAAATATAATGTCAAATTATACCTAATAATTATATTTTTAAGGATATATCTTATGGATCGATTCATAGATGAGAGTTAATAAATAGAAGGTCAAGTCAAAGTCATCACTGTATAAGAGGGTATCAAATGAAAAATATAAAAATGAAGAAAAAAATTAAAAAAAATTTCAAAACAAAGAATATATATATATATATATATATATATATTATAGAAATAATAATAATAATATTAATATTAATAAAATAATTATAATTAATATGATTAGAAGTAGTAGTGGTAGTTTCAAACAAACCATTTCCCCCTCCCGCTTCCAATTTGGAATTCCAAGTTTTACTCTCCTCCCTTTTTAAAGAACCTGAGGTCACAGAAAGCGACGAGGAACGACAAAGCCGACGAGCTTTCGAGTCGACGCCTGTGAGAGGGAGAGAAGACGACGTCGATCCGAGTACACCCTCTTCCTCCTCCTCAAATCCTATCCCCAAACCCTGACTATCCCCACCCCGATTCCTTACCCGAGGAGAGTAATGGCGGTCGCTTGCCAGGACGCCATCAAGCAGTTCTCCGCCCTCTTGGACAAAGGTCGGTCGCTTCGTGTCTCCGCGGTTCTTAGTTTTCGAAGGTCGGATTTTTATGCTGTTTTTATTTTTCCTTTTACTGATTTTTTTGTTATTGGTTGAATTATTTGCAGTGGATGAGCAGCTGAAGGCCACATTTCAGGTACAAGTCTCTTGGACTTTCGAGATCTGGATAGGCTTTCCGATGGTTGCTTTGAATTGTTGACTCCGTTAAAAGTCTGGTTTTTCTCTGTGGCAAAGTTGGGTCCTTGGATTTGGTTGTGGGAGCTACACTTGGGTCTTGATGTTCTGCATGAATGCATTCTTGAAACATGTCCTCTGGAATTTATAGGTTTGGTGACATCAATGTTATTATAGAAAGAAAGCATTTTGTACTATCTTTCGTGTTCTCTGCTAGAATTGCCGTGTGTCTGGTGATATGCATAGTAAGTTGACCATTGGTTGGATCTTTGCAAGGACGATTTTCGAGTCCCTAAATTCATAGTTGGATAGGAATTTGTGCTTCCGATAACGAGTTTCTGAAAGTTTGTTATCCGAGGATGTTGGAAGGATGTATGCTCGGATTGGAAGGTTCATCAATTTACACCGAGATCTTAACAGCATGGTGGTTAATTTGGCTGTTTTGGTATGCACCTTGCTTCTAGTTTAGTGTAAGCTCAATAATTTGTGTACTTTCATCTTAAATGGTTAGACCTTTTCACGAATCTTCTTTTGCAACATTTCGTGGATGAGCTTGAAATCAGACTCTGTTAACCCTAGGAAAAATTTTGTACCAAATGATGGTCAATCTAATTCATGAATTGGCATCATGGGACTGGATTTCTATTTCACTAAGCCTCTTAATATGCCAGGTGATTCTGAATTCATCAGTTAGATAAGAGTCTGAGACAATAGTTGGTGTCAGAAATTATCAGATCCCCTTCTTAGGAACAGTAGTCTAGGTTTCATGTGTTTCAACTTGTTGGCAGATTAGAGTTCATTTCTCCTAGTTTATATATAGAGCTACTATACTCTTCAAAAAGTCTTATCTCTCTGCTATGGATTTTTTTTCAAAATTGATATAATTTGCATCTGTTTTTGTCAACTAGCTTTATGTATTTTCTTTGGGCTTTGGAATAGATTTAATCATATCTTTGTCTATTCTCCAAAAGTATTAAAAAAATGTATGATCATCTGTTCTTTTGTCAAAAAACATAATGAATTAGTAGACTACCAATATTTGATAATCATATTATCTTCTTACCTTGTGCTTGATTTACTTGGTAATTTTGTGCGTGCTTCATTAATTGGTAATTACAGTATTTTATTGAAAATGACAATATCTTTGACATCACTGTTTCTGAAATCAACCTATGCATTAAATGTTTGTGGAGTTGGTGAGGCAGCTCCAGCTGATGCTTAATTTTTTTTTCACTCTTTTTATTTCAACATTTTCTTCTCTCTAACCTTGAAACGCATCATACTCATGGCACTGGGAAAGGACCTGATATCTTGTTCATTAATTAGTTACTAAGATTCTCATTAATAAACAATGATGGACTTTAGATTGGAAACTAGTATCTTGCATTAGTATGCCTGGACGCCTGTGACTTAAAGAAAGAAGTGGTTGTGTGTTTTTTATGAGTCTAATAATCTATGTGGCAATGGAGTGGTATTCCACCCTTAAACTTCAAGTTTTGTGATTGTCTAGATGTATTGGTGCTGATGGGCTGCTTTTTGGTTTGGCTCTTTTAAAGCTTGAACCAACAAATATTATAAATTATTATTGTTTCATATGGAATTTCTCAAATTAGAGACAATTCCCTCTACTATTGATTAAGAAAAAAGCTTCTTGAGTTGATTATGACCCCACAATAGAAGAGCCTTGTGCTCTGAGCCACCCAATTTTTTTAGCTCAATGGGTTGATTATATGGATGTTATATTCATATCTGCCTTGTTTCATCTGCAGAATATGCACCAGGGATATCCAACAGCAACCATGATGCGCTATCTTAAAGCTAGAGACTGGTGTGTTCCTAAAGCATACAAGATGGTTTGTCCATGTCACATTCTTGTATTGCTCTTCCTTTTATGTTTATTCTTAAAAAAATATATAAACTGTCTTCATCACAGCTGGTGGATTGCTTAAATTGGAGGATACAAAACCACATTGATGATATCTTGAAAGTGAGTCCCCCTCTAACACAGAATTTGTTTCTTCGATTAAAAAATATTGTTTTATGATGAAACTTTAGCTAGTCTGTCAGCTATATCTAGCATGTAGTACTTCTTGGTTCTTTGATCTGTATTTTACATCCTATTTATTTTAAGCATTTGTTTATTACAATTCTGCTGTGAGTTAGCCACCAAGCTTTGATGTTAAATCAGACACAAAAAATGTCTTTGAATCTGTAAAAGAAAATTTTACTTGGTTTTATTTAAAAGTTACAGAATGAAATAAAGGAAAAGCGAAGTTGACAACAAAATGATGAACAACGATGTGTCTATGTATGCTTATTCACATAGATTTCAGAATGTAAACTCTGGAGTTGAAATGCTAGTCTTTGTTTGTTTCATTACAAAGAGAGACATAAAATTGTAAAGCTAATCATGTTATCAGGGATATAGCATGCTAACATTGCTGAATCTAAATATGCTATGTACTAACATGGATCTTTTCTGAATGTAGAAACCAATAATTCCAGCAGATTTATATAGAGCAGTCCGTGACTCGCAACTTGTAGGATTATCAGGATACTCTAAGGAGGTATTATCTTCTTTTATGTGTACTAACTTTAGTGTTGCTATTATCATGCTATTCTATGCCACATACTTTTTGGTCAACCCTTCCAACCCATGCACTTATTACTTAATTTGTGCATATAAGTAGCAATGTGCTGCAAACTGCAAATACAATATCTTTTCCATATTATACCTTCTCCTTCACCTTGTATTTAGATGAAGCAGTGGTAATTAAAATTGATTGTGGAGGTTGTCCTTTGCTTACATAATTATCTTTGTTTGGAAAATACAATATATTGACCGGTATATTTGGTTGTTGTGTCAGCTTATGCGTGGACATAGCCATGATCCTAATGCACGGTTGGTTAGCCGATTGCTCCAAGGACACTTGTAGACAGCAACATGCATTGGAATACAATTGAAAAGTAGAAATCTGCCAGGTCCCATATCAGTTGCATTGTATGCAACATTCAATTTGTGGAACAATACTTTAGAGAAATAATACTTGGGAATTTCCTGCCCTTGTTCATATCAAATTATACAGAGACTTTCCGACATTGTCTGTGGATAAATGTCGGATGTCCATATTTACTTTCCCTGCTTTACTCTTGCGGATCATATGAGCTAGAATGGTATGGAGACAATATATAAGATTGAGAAAGTGGCATCTTTATATATGAAATACAGTGTGTTTTTGACCAGCTGCTTAGGGTTGGCCAAATGGGTCCCTTCTTGCTATCAAGCTCTGTTGAGGGCAACATCATTAGTCAATCTAAGAACTGTCAAATTTCATTGGTTCTGTTTCTAATGAAGTATTATGTCTTCTTCTACCTCTCCTCATACCACAGATCTGAATCAACTAACCTTTTCAAATTGGTTAATTTATATGCCCATACATTAAAGTGTTGATGTCAAATGGAAATTAATTTTGTTTTACTGATTGTTTTCCAGAAATGCCTATGATACTTTTGTCTCATTTAGCTCCTACAAATAATAACCCATTTTTATAAAAGTAGACTATTGTTTGATAATGTAATTTAATACTTTTCTCTTTGTTACAGGGCCTTCCTGTTTTTGCAATAGGTGTTGGACTCAGCACATTAGACAAAGCATCGGTAACTTATGACAACTCTGTTCTTGTTGATATGCCATCATCTTTTTTCTGTTTAATCAACATTCTTGTGAAATAAATGATCTGATTTTCATGTCTTGATGCTCATTTTGTTTCTTGTGTTGATTTATGCTGATGCTTAGCCAGTTATAGAAACTTATGTGTTCTTTGATACTTGATGAACCTTATTATCTAGTCTTTGGGTTTTCACAGAGGCACAGATGCAAAAGAATGATAGATTGGTGGGGACAACTAAACTTTACATTGGATTTCTTTTTTCTGATTTACCAGATGTACATGACTTATGCCTACCATGCTATATTGGAAAAATAGAAACAAAAAGATCCCTTAAACATCCACAGAAATCTCAGCATATTTTTTCAGATTACAGGTAAATTAAATAGGGACCTGAAAAAAGAAGATAAAAAATCATACTAAGAGATTTGTTGTCCTCTCCAGAAACAAATTGGAATATTTGCCAAAACCATTACTTCAACAACATTGAAAGCAAAAATGGTTCCTGTTGACATGTTCAGATTTGGACACTAGTTCAACCAATCTTATGCACATGAAACCCCATGTGAATGTTTGTGCAGCATAATTCTATCAATCCATGTTTTAAATACAAGCAAGATTTTCTGCTTTTCCTTTGTGGCAATGCCAGCTAGCAAGTTGATAACAGCACTTGGTTAATCTTGCAGATGCATTTACCAGAGAATTTGCAGAATTCTATGGCAATTATTACGATCCCTTTGTCCAACATCTGATTAAATGTGTATTTTTTTCATGTTAGGTGAATCAATATGTGCAGTCACACATTCAAATTAATGAGTATCGAGATCGTGTGATATTGGTGAGTGTCAATTTCAATTCTTATAATGTACATTCTTCAAGCACATGCAAATTCTTAGTTTCGTTTTCTTTTATTTGTTCCTCTGGTAGCCTAATGTAACAAAGAAGTACGGGCGGCATATTGGAAAATGTGTTAAAGTCTTGGATATGACTGGTCTGAAGCTTTCAGCATTGAGCCATATCAAGGTAAATTCTTTGCTTTTCAAGCTTAAATGTACTTAAATACTTTGAATTTTCCCCAACAAAATAACAAACTTTATTGTCGTTGTTCTCATAAACAGTTTTGTTTAAATTTTATCTGAAGCTTTCAAGTTTTACATAACAGAAAGTGTTACTGTCAATTTTTTACTTGACAGAAATCATATTTTAAGGTCTGTTTTTGGCGGTAAGAGAGGTTAAAGTAGCCTTGCAATCATTTTAAATATAGGTCCTAACTTGACTATGGCTTGACCTAATTATATGCTAACTAATCTAAAGCTCCCTTTTGTCTTTCGCCAAGAGAATGGCTTAGCAACATTCCGCTCGACTTTCCTTGTACAACATCTCATGAATAAAGTTGGTGCTTGAAAAATAAAATGCATAGCTTTAGCTGGTGCATTTTTATAATAAATACAAAATACTATCATCGATATTATTTGGAGATGGTTGCAATTTGCACAGGAAGGTGAAAAATAAAGATTAAAAAGTAGTTGGAAATTTTACAAACCAACCATGACGCAATGAAATCTGCAAAGTGAAAGTTTTGGGGTTAACTGGATATTAAATTTATTGGCTACTCATTGATGAGACTGTCTTATGCAATTTCACATTCATTTAGATTACGTACGACAAAAGAGTTTAATGTTGGTTGATTTCTTTAGATTATCTGCATCCCTTTTATCCAAATGTGGTAGTTGTTCTGAGACTTGCTGCTCAAATGAAAAATTGGTTGCTCATGGGGAGTGCTTAATTTTCTTTCTGGGAAGAATGGTCTTGAATGAATCAAATACACAGGCGGTCAGGTTTTTGGTACAACACATCACATCAGATGCTGCTAATCCGTTCCTCATTATTTATGTAAAGAAAATGCTTGCTTATTTTGCTAGATATCAGGTGATTATATAAATAGAAATCACAAGCTTTTTCTAACAGCTGGCACCAACATCATATTTAATTAAAAAAACAGAAAATTCAATAACTGCAATGTATTTGTGATCTTTGTTTCCTTTTTTTAAACTCTTCTTTCATGGTTTGTTTTTCGTGCATGAAAATGAAGTTTTTAGTCTTTCGTCCCAAGTCAAATGTTAATCTTTAAGTTTGCTGCATGTGTAATGCCTCTCACGCTAATACCTTTGATAGATATGTTGAAGTTCCTTCTTTGTTTTGTTTATGGGTGCAGTTAATGACCATCATAACAACTATTGATGACCTAAACTATCCGGAGAAGACACAAACGTATTATGTAGTTAACGCTCCATATGTATTCTCAGCATGTTGGAAGGTAGATGGTTACTTCCAGTTGGATATTTATTGTTATCAAGATGTTGATTCCTATCTCAAGTGGTGTGTGTTCTAATTATTATAAAAATGGTGCTTGGTGTGTCTTTGCTTTGCCAGGTTGTGAAGCCTCTTTTACAAGAAAGGACAAGAAGGAAAATACAAATACTGCAAGGTTGTGGCAGAGATGAGTTGTTGAAGGTGAGAAGCTCCAGTTGTTTTTCTAAGCAGCAGAAGAATCTTCAATCATTTAAACATGAGACTATATTACTGTGTAACAACTAGAATATTTGGTATGAACATATAACTGTACTTTCTCAAACATAGTATACATATCACAGAGACCAGTCTGTGGTTGCTTTTCCAATCTAACATTTACATCTTCCAATCTGTAAGAGTATTTAAGTTAGTGTCGCTTTTCCATTTTCATGAAGAATTAAGGAATTTGCATTCATTTTCACAGCTGATATGGTTTTATCTGTCTGGCGTTGCAGCTTTGCCTTGTTTAAATTTATTGTCTGATGATGTTTATATGTCATGAAAAGCTGTTCGATTTTCCATTCCAAGTTGAAAATTTAGCTTCATCAGATATTAAATTTGTAGAGGTCTTAGCAACAAATCATGATATTTTTCTTTCTAAGTTTGGCCATTCAATTTTTAGTTTGCAGGGGAGTATTTTTCAAATAAATTATCTTCTTTTCTTCTTCGTTGCTTCGTTTTGGGATTGGATGGGATGTGGGTCTGACTTTGTTCTATGCTTGTGTCACAACTGTTTATCTCTTGGTTTTCACCTTTTAAACAAACATGCTTACAGTTTTTTGAGGTTCTAATCTGCAGATAATGGATTATGATTCTCTTCCCCACTTCTGCCGAAGAGAAAGTAATGGGTCATCTCGGATTTCGTCTGCTGGAGCTGATGACTGCTACTCCTTGGACCATCCTTTCCACCAACAGCTCTACAACTACATCAAGCAACAAGCATTAATCCAGGAATATGCCACACTCCGGAAGCAAGGACGCTTCAACATAGAAGTGCCTATAGCTGACACTGAGGGAACAAAAGTGGTCAAGAAATTAGAATCTGAACTCCATAAGGTCAGGGATCACAGTGGTCTCACTCACCCACTGAATTGTCTTCATATCAGTGGTGCCTAAAGATGCCACTGGTCTAGGCAACTACTTCAAGCTGCACTGCAGTTTTGTCCTGCTTTTGTATTGCAGCAGGTCATCCAATGCAGCAAATATGTGGCTTCAACAAAATGTGTTTTTTTTTTTCCTTAAAAAGAGTATTTAAGGTTACAGTAGCAAGTCCTTGCAATTGTGGTGCAAGATTTGAGGAAGTTGAAGCGGGCAAAAGCCTTCTCCTTTAATCCAGTGGGATAGGACGAAGGGTTGAACTCATCTGATTCTATTCTCATAAAACAGCATCAAGATCTTTGAGTATCAAAGGATGATACACTGTATATGTGGAATCTATTTGCATTCCAAATAAAGCAAATTGTTCCAATGAGATGAAAAGTAGACAATTATCATCTCATGTGTCGCATATGTATTTCTGAACAGAACTTTCACCTATGTATGATTTATTTCTCCCAGATCTACCAAATCCCTGGTGATCCTACTGCTTTCAGATGTAATGCTTTCTCCTCCTCTTTTTTCCACTCTGTAGAGAATCCTGTAATAAATTAGATGTTTTGGATAATTCTGTTGATGCTAAGGTCAATCTTCTTTTGTCAATATCTTGATTTAAATAGAATAGGTAAATGGTAAATATGCTTGAAAATACTACAAAAGCTTGCTTAAGACTTGTTATATTGATTTAAAGCTAGAAGAAGGGAATCATAATTCTCATTAACTCGATTCATGCGGTATTGATCCATCGGTTTTATTGGTTTGAATCATTCATCTAAAATGGCTTAATTACATATTATCCCTTAAACTTTGATTTTATTAACTTCGTGATCTCGGTACATTAAAAAAAAATATTGGGATCCTTATAGTTTTAAAAATAAAATAAATAATTTTATTTATCTTAATACCGATAGTTGTATTGACGAAAAATACAATATATGATATCACATGCTAGATTGATGTGAAAGTGATAGGCAAAATGATAATTTCAACATCCCTTTTGTTTCTAATGATTTTATCGAAAAAATATAATTTTAATATATCACGTGTTTGGAAATATAAGCAATGCTAAAATTATTTTTTTATCCATTATTTTTGCATCAATTTAATACTGTGTCACGTGTTATGTTTTCATCAATGCAAGACAAATAAGATCATTTGTTTCACTTTTAAAACTATTAGAAGTCCAATATAAAATTTTGAAGTATCAGAATCATGATAGTAATAAAGTTTAAGTATAAGAGGTAATATATAATTAACTCATCCAAAATATATTCTAGTTAATGATAGTAGATTCATCAGAGTCCTATAAACCAATTCAAATATTAATTTATCTCTTTGTAATTATGATTAATTAATCTAATTATTATTATTATTATTATTATTATTTATATTATTTGTATCTTTTGTTTTGTTACTAATAAGGTTTTAATTTTCGAAAAAAAAATCTTGCTCTAGAATATGATCATGTCATGGTAAAACTCTTTGGGCATATGATCACAACAAACTCCAATGACCATAAATTTTTCCCTCAATGTTTGGTTGACAGAAAACTAATAAAAATTGAGGAAAAATTTTTCTTTTTAGATTTTCAGGAAAAAAACTCCTTTTAAAAGACAAAAGAAAGCCGCAATCTTTCTCCGCCGCTGACTTTCCTCTCGTATTTCCTATGTTATAGATTTCCGTGTCGTCGTCGCCGTCGACTTAAACGCCAGCCAAATCTACCTGCGGATCTACAGCTGTAACATCCCTGATTAGTCCCACATCGAAAGTGGGCAAGACTAAGAATGGCTTATAAGGGTCTAATGAGTGTACTACTATCAACTTCAGCTTAAGCACTTTGGTCAGTGGTTTAGACCAAACGAAGTTGATAGGCTAGTTAGCCCATCAGGCTCGGGTCATTATATTTGGTATCAGAGCTGACCTAGCATTAGGGCAGGGTGAGAGGGCTCGACTAGGTGAGGAACGAAGGAGAGAGATCCCTCCCCTTTAAATAGGAGGAGGTGAGCCTCTATTAAGGGAAATAAATTTTAATTTTCGTATTTATTTAATATAAATTATTTCCATTTAATATACTAACAAATATGATATCATCATATTTGGAATACTTACTAGTTATTTCCTTAATTCATATCAACAAACAAGGAAGTAGATTAAGATTTCCTTAAATTATAATAACAAGTAAGGAAAGAAAATCAATTCCTAACTTAAATATTTGATGTGATTACATTTCTCCCCTCCTATAGAAAATTTGGTCCCCAAATTTAGCTTACCTTAATAGA
The DNA here is from genome assembly GCF_036884655.1 of Musa acuminata AAA Group. Classification (NCBI taxonomy): domain Eukaryota; kingdom Viridiplantae; phylum Streptophyta; class Magnoliopsida; order Zingiberales; family Musaceae; genus Musa; species Musa acuminata. The sequence goes on along the minus strand of NC_088352.1, from coordinate 10,182,726 downwards.
ATAGATGAGGATACTGCTCTCGTATATCTTCTTCTCTTTCCCATGTTGCCTCTTGGTCTGAATGGTGTTGCCAACAAATCTTTACCAAAGGTATAATTTTGTTCGTTAGAACATGTTCTTTTCTTTCCAAGATCTGGGTTGGTTGTTCTCTAAAAGTGGCATCATCTCGTAATTATAGAGGTTGGTAAGATATGACATGTGATGGATCCCAGATATATCTTCGAAGCATTGACACGTGGAATACATTATGAATGCTAGCCAAAGCCGGGGGCAATGCCAATCTGTATGCTACAGGCCCAACCTTTTGTAAGATCTCAAATGGCCAATAAATCTTGGGGCTAACTTCCCCCTTTGACCACACCTCATAACTACCTTGGTTGGCGACACCTTTAAGAAGACATGCTCATCAATTTCGAACTCTAGATCTCTTCGCCTTCGATCTGCATAACTTATGAGATGACTTTAAGCGGTTAATAATCTTTGACGTATAATTCGAATATTATCAGCATCTTTTTGAATTAATTGAGGCCCCAAAAGCTTCTGTTCTCCTACCTCATCCCAATATACAAGTGATCTGCACTTTCTTCCATAAAGAGCTTCAAATGGAGCCATCTGTATGCTAGAGTGATAACTATTATTATAAGAAAACTCAATTAGATGCAAGTGCATATCTCAACTCCCACCAAAGTCCAAAGCACATGCTCTTAAGAGGTCTTCAAGAGTTTGTATTGTCCTTTCAGATTGGCCATCAGTTTGGGGGTGAAAAGCTGTACTAAACTTTAACTGCGTGCCCAAAGATTTTTTATAGACTTCCCCAAAATTTAGAGGTGAATCTTGGATCTCTATATGAGATAATGCTAACTGGCACCCCATGATATCGAATAATTTCCTTAATATATAAGCTTGCTAGTTTATCCAATGAATACTTTTTGTTAATAGGAAGGAAGTGAGCAGATTTAGTAAGTCTGTCTACTATTACCCAAATTCCGTCATATCCTTTCACAGTCTTGGGTAATCCTGTCACAAAATCCATAGTGACTTGCTCCCACTTCCATTCAAGAATTGAAATCCTTTGCAACTTTCCCGCAGGTACTTGATGTTCTATCTTCACCTGTTGACATATCAGACATTTAGAGACAAACTTTGCTATATCTCTCTTCATACCACGCCACCAATAGTTTTGGCATAAATCTCGATACATCTTAGTAGTCCCGGGATGGATGTTAAATTTTGATCTATGTGCCTCATCCAATAATTGCATCTTTACTGGATGGCTTTCGGGAACACAAAGTCGATTATGGAATGTAATAGAACCATCTTCGGCTTGGAGGAATTCAGGTCTAGATCCTTGAGCTATGTCATTAACTATCATTTGAAGATATGTATCTTCCTTCTGACTTTCTTTAACCTTTTCCACCAAATATGATTGTGCCATCAGACACGCAAGAAAACCTTTATTTGTCTCCGATAAAAGTTTAAGTTTTAAGTCTGCCAACTCCGTCATCATAGAATTTCTTTGAATATTCATATAGGCTACAAGACTATAGGTATTTCTGCTTAAGGCATCAGCAACTACATTAGCTTTCCCAGGATGGTAGTTGATATTAAAATTATAATCCTTTAGAAAGTCCAACCACCTTCTTTGTCTCATATTTAAATCTTTCTGTGTGAAAATATATTTGAGACTCTTATGATCCGTGAAGATTTTAAAAGTCTGTCCATAGAGATAATGCCTCCAAATTTTTAGTGCAGAAATGATAGCTGCTAACTCTAAGTCATGAGTAGGATAGTTCTTCTCACGAGGCTTTAATTGCCTCGATGCATAAGCAACTACCCTCTCGTTTTGCATTAGAACGCAACCAAGCCCTTGTAGTGAGGCGTCGCTATATACTACAAAACCTTCTCCCCCCAAAGGAATCACCAATATAGGAGCACTGGTTAATTCTTTCTTCAATTCTTGAAAACTTTGTTGACATTTATCATCCCACATGAACTTTATATTCTTTTGTGTCAATCTGGTCAATGGTGCTACTATTTTTGAAAAGTCTTCTACGAATCTTCTATAGTATCCAACCAAACCTAAAAAGCTTCTAATCTCTGAAACATTAGAAGGTTGCTTCCATTTTATCACGGCTTTAATCTTATAAGGGTCAACAGATATACCAGCACTTGAAATTACATGACCAAGAAACATAATTTCGTTGAGCTAGAAGTTGCTCTTGCTTAGTTTGGCATATAGTCTCTCTTGCCTTTGGACTTCCAAAACTATCTTAAGATGGTGTTCATGCTCTGCTATGCTTTCAGAGTAGATCAAGATATCATCAATGAACGCAATTACAAATTTATCAAGATAAGGGTGGAACACCCTATTCATAAGATCCATGAAGGCAGTCGGTGCATTTGTGAGTCCAAAAGGCATTACTAAGAATTCATAATGACCATATCTTGTTCTAAAAGCAATTTTTTTTTTTTTTTTTTGTACGTCTCCTTCTCTTATCTTCAGTTGATGATACCCAAATCTTAAATCAATTTTCGAGTATACCTGAGTACCTTGAAGTTGATCAAATAGGTCATCTATTCGGGGAAGGGGGATATGTATTCTTTATGGTCACTTGATTGAGTTGTCTATAATCGATGCATAGTCGCATAGATACATCTTTCTTCTTCACAAATAAGATAGGGGCACCCCAAGGTGATACACTGGATCGAATAAAACCCTTGTCCAAATGCTCTTGGATCTGTTTCTTTAACTCCTCCAACTCAATTGGTGACATTCTATACGGAGGTTTAAAAATAGGTGCAATGCCAGGTAGAAGATCAATTGTAAATTCAATCTATCTATTTGGTAGTAGTGCAAGTAGATTTTCGGGAAAAACATCTGAAAAATCCCGTACAATGGGGATGTCCTTTAATACTGGCTTATTAGATTCTTCTCAAAAAATAAAGCTCAAGTATCCCTGACATCCTTTGAGTAATAATTGGGTGGCACTCAAAGCTGAAATAATATAAGGGAATATTTCCTGAATCCCAATGAACTTGAAAGATGGTTGATCTAAGGGTGAAAAAGTAATAGTCTTCCAGAAACAATCGACACTTGCATAGAATGTTGAAAGTCAGTCCATACCCAAGATAGCATCCAAATCTTGAAATTCTAGTATAATAAGATATACTAGCAAATCATGACCTTTAATAGTAATAACACAATTTCTATATATCTGATCAATTGTCAAAGAGTTTCCAACTTATTATTTGTATGAACACCTCTCCGAGTGCGTACACTAGTAGCATTGCGACCATGAGCACCTCGAGTGATAAAACCACTAAATCAAGGGATCTAATACACCTACAGGCCCTAGACCATGCTCTGATACCATAAAAATTGTCACATCCTGGATTTTTTTTTTTTTTTCACACAGGCCAAATAAATAAACATCACTTTATTCATCATCTATAACCATTTATTACAATTCATTTATTCATCAAATTACAAATAGAAAAGTTAACTTCAAGAGTCATCCAAGTGGCTCTACCTAGCGGTAGAGGAAGGTTCGCTCTCCACTAGAATCCGATTTAGTACTAGAGGGAGGCTGCTCTGAAAATCAAAAACAAAGAAAATTCAGCAATGCTGAGTAGGAACCTCAAAAGTCAAATCAAAATAAATACATGATTGAAATTCAATCAATCATCCCATTGGCGTATATCAAGTACCCGAATGAGCACTCCCCCAACAGCGGATGGAGAGGCTTTATCCTACGGGATGAGTTTGTGTTCTCCCAACAGCGGATGGAGGCAAACTCATATCACACTCCCAACAACGGATGGAGTGGTGTCCCACACCCGCCAAAGTGGGGACACGTTCCTCCCAACAGCGGATGGAGGAACCGTCCAACCGCCACGTCTGACGGCCCGCTAATCCCCGAAGGGAATCGCCCTACCTGCTCTCGGCAGGAATATAATCTCACACTGGTCATATCCATTTCGGGATGAAATAACATATTTAAAACATCTCTTTCAAAAATCATCAATATCAAATAATATAAATTAACCCTCAATTGACTTGAACTCTAGTTTAATCGATTCAATTGAACTCGATTTACTAGAGCCTAACTGAACTGATCTCTAATCCTTATTTAACTGGTCTGGAACCACCCTAGACTAGTATAATTTAGACTAGATTAAGTTCAATTTAGGTTAAACTAACTTGAATAAGTCAATCAATTCGGAATCACCCTGAATTGATCTAGACTAATCAAGTCTAGTTTAATTCAATCAATATTTGGGCTCAAGTTCAATAATAATATTGGGCTAGATCGAGCCAGTCCATCTACTGGTCATGTGCATTATACATGATTGAGCATACATTACATAAAACTGGCCCAGCCTTGGCCCATGGACTAGTCATAGCATATACCCATTAACAACATAAATGAAAACATAATAATGCATTAAAAGATAGATGAGGAGAAAAGCTTTAATACAAAGAAATAGAAATCATAAGACATTAAAAGAGGGACTAGGAGATAAGTTTTAACACAAGGAAATAGCTTTCTAAATTCAAATAAAAATTATGTTTTCAACACATAAAATTTCAACATATTCTAGTTATATTTTAAATCATTCAGAATAATATATTTTAAATTTCAGATCAAAGAATATCAAAAGGATTTTAGATAATATATTCTAGTCTAACAAGATTTTAATCCAGATAAGATTAAAGATAAACTATAATACATAAAATATATCATATAAAACATATACCTTTTTAACATATTTAATTCTACAATAAAAACCTTAATCATGGGTCAAAGAATATTATGAAAACTTTAACTGATTACTTTAATACAAAAAAAATTGACATTTAAAGAATTGATACATATTTTTCAAAGTATAAAACTTTCAACATTTAAAGAATCAAAATAAAAGCATTTGGACCAAAATGGAGTTATTGGCCAGTTAGCTCATCAGACCCGGGTCGAGAGCAGTAGGTTTCCCTAATTGTAACACCCCTGATTAGTCCCACATCGAAAGTGGGCAAGATTAAGATTGGCTTATAAGGGTCTGATGAGTGTACTATTATCAACTTCAGCTTAAGCATTTTGGTCAGGCCAATTAGCCTATCAGGCCCGAGTCATAATATTTGGTATCAGAGCCGACCTAGCATTTGGGCATGGTGAGGGAGCTCGAGTAGGAAAGGGCTACCCGGAGCTCGAGTAGGAAAGGGCTACCCGTAGACGGAGTCAGAGGACTCGTCACGGTGTGGAGCCGGGGGTTATTGTAACACTCCTGATTAGTCCCACATCGAAGTCCCACATCGAAAGTTTATAAGGGTCTGATGAGTGTACTACTATCAACTTCAGCTTGACCATTTTGGTCAGTGATTTAAACCAAACGAAGTTGATTGGCCAATTAGCCTATCAAGCCCGAGTCATAATAACAGCAGCAAACTCCGAGCTCGGGATCGACGCGAAGGCAACCCATCGAAGCAATGCAAGCCATCAAGACAACACAAACACCACACCTTGAAGAGCGAGTCTCCACGGCACACCCTTTCTCCCCATTGTCGACTATTTTAATGACCAATTTCGCTACAAGAACAAGAAAAACTTATCCATGCACGAGTCTCTCGTTAATGCATATTTTAGGCAGAATCGATGGAGGCAGAGAGTATGACCGAGAACTGTGTGTGCCAAAACACCAGTCAACGCTATCCCCTAAACCAATGGAAGCGAAAATTCCTTCGTTTGGACTCAGCTGTTAGCTTCAGTGCTCATTGGACGGACTCTATCACCCAAGAGAGAGAGAGTGAGAGAGAGAGAGAGAGATGGGGGGAGAAGGGGAGGGACGGCTGTTTGAGACCAGGGTGAGGAGGGGGAGAACATGGTACAAGCTGTATGCTGCGTCGGTGTGTGGTGGGGTGTGTTTGACATGGGTGTACAGAGCTACGAACATACCGGAGATCGGGGAGAAGGGGAGGTGGGCTTGGATGGGGATGCTGGTGGCCGAGCTTTGCTTTGGGTTCTACTGGGTTCTCACCCAATCCTTCCGGTGGTGCCCTATCTACCACCGAACCTTCAAGGAGCGGCTCTCCCAAAAGTAGGGTTTTTCTCTTCTTGCTCTTTGTCTGATTTAGATTAGGCAGGAATACTTTTATTACTCAGTATTACTGCATCCACTTGATGTGTGTTAGTACATATGTAGTGATTGCAACAACTTGTGCAGATTGATGTAGGAACAAAGACATTTTTTATTCCTCAAGAGGCAAGGGTGCTTATTGACTAAATTATTCTTGCTTATTAACCAGTACCAATGTTATCGACATGATGTGTGCTTATGTATATGCAGTTCTTGCTAGAATTTGTACAGGTTGCGCTAGAACAAAGACATTTTTATTCCTCAAGAGAAAAAGGGTTCTTATTGACTTATCTAATCTTGCTTATTAACCAGTGTTTATCCATGTGTAGTGATGATAGAACTTGTGCAAGTTGAGCTAGAACAAAGACATTCTTCATTCCTCAAGAAAAAAAGGGTGTTTATTGACTTATCTAATCTTGCTTATTAACCAATATTAATGTAGCCACATCATGTGTGTTTATACATATGCAGTCACTAGAACTTGTTCGATTTGAGCTAGAACCAAAACAAAAGGGTGCTTATTTACTAACTTAATCTCTGAAAAATGTTCTTTTGTCTACTTTCTATATTGTTATCTTGGGATGAAGATGAAGCATAAGAACTTAAGTTTGGGTCATGAATCAATGAGATGTGCTTGATGTTTTCTTCTGATCCTGTATTCAACATCTGAAGCTAGATATGGGAATGAGCTGCCACCTGTGGACATATTTGTTTGCACTGCTGATCCTACCATCGAGCCACCAGTCCTGGTTATGAACACAGTACTCTCGGTGATGGCCTATGACTACCCACCAGAGAAGTTAAGCATCTATGTCTCGGATGATGGTGCCTCTGAGTTGACATTTTATGCACTGCTAGAAGCCACAGATTTTGTCAGACACTGGATTTCATTCTGTAAAAGGTTCAATGTGGAGCCCAGGTCCCCGGCAGCGTACTTCTCGTCACCCGAGCAACATGATCTTCGCTATGCCAGTGAGTTGGATCGCATCAAGGTAATTTGTAATTCTCCTTCCCTTTTCATGTTGAATTAAATGATCAAGAAGCACAACTCAGCAAGAAATATTTTGATATCATCTATGAGTTCCAAGGGACCATGCTATTGGACAAGATTTGATCGAAAACTCGAGGAGGAAATGTTTGTCATTTATTTTTGTGTAAAAGGTCAAGCTTCTTTGGAACTTCATAATTCCATCATGTCAATTAATGCTAAGAAAGCTGATGGAATAAACATGGTTCTTTTGGTGAGAAATTACTGAAATCAACTTTCTCTGTTGTGGTCAGATGATAAGAGAGATCATTTGATGCAATGCGGTGCTACCATCTTAGATAGAAGAGTGTGACAGTTTTGCTTGTGCTATGAATTTACTATAAATCGTCATATGCCTATGCTATCACAAAATCGATTTGACTTTGCTGTTGTTTTCTTTGAATTAGGAGATGTACTATGCGATGGAGGACCGGATTAAAGTTGCAACCGATTTCGGTCGGGTTGCAAGCAGTGTTAACAAGCAACACAAGGGCTTTTCTGAATGGAATTCACAAATTACACCTGGAAATCACCAGGCTATAGTGCAGGTGGCACATTTTTCCCTGATAAATGACTAAAGAATATTTATTCACGATTCCAAGACCATAGTATCATGCAACATATTATTTCTTGATGCAAATTCTAAGAAGTTCCATGTTCGATTTTTTACCGAGTTGCAGGTAGCCATTTATCAGTTTGAACAAGTAGAGTCCCATGCTGAATTAGTTTTTTTCTTTTCTTTTCTTTTGTTTTTGTTTTTTGTTCTTGAATAAGGATGGTAACTATATTCCATGCTGGTATCCTGGAGGCTAAAAATCTTCATGAGTTGGAATTAAGAACTTGATAAATTTCAACATGGCTTTTATACTCTTACTAGATGTTAAAGATGAACAAGGACTTTTTGTGGAGGGCAGCAAAATTTATGTGTTAGCTTAAAGCTCTTCTCTGCACGGGCCTTTACATTTTTTACTTACTGCTGACATTTTTAAAATTTGTTCTTCAGATATTAATTGATGGAAGGGACCAGAATGCTATAGATATCGAAGGAAATACCCTACCAACACTTGTATATTTATCTCGAGAAAAAAGGCCTCGGTATCGTCATAATTTCAAAGCTGGAGCACTAAATGCATTGGTAATTTATGATATTTATCCAACCATTTCAATGTTCATATCTGCATGTACAAGTACACACCTTAATTGTTATAGTGCAATGTTGGATGCTTATTTTTATTCTTTTTCCTTTTGGATAAGAAAGTACATAGGAGAATTAGCAGCTCTGTTCTACCAAAAATGGGAATGGCTGGGGTTATGAACTTAGAATCATGGAATCGACTCAATCATCAGATTATAAGTTCATTCCACATTGCACCAGACTGGAAATCGGTAGCTACTTCTGGCAGTTAAGAGTTCAAAGATCACCAATATGAAATGTAGCTGCTTGAAATTACAGTTGTTCATGGCAGTTCCTTGGTGATGTTACTGTTCAGTTCTGTCATCTGTCACAGAAATGAATCCAGTAAGTGTTGTTGTCGAGAAACTATGAAGTGGACATTAGAAGCAAGCAAAAATTGAGAAGCATATTCTACTAGTTTGATGATATGTTATTTTATTATAATTTCTTTTAATTTATGATCTGATGTGTTCTCTTAACATGTTCAATTATCTAACATAAGAAAAAGGTATACATGAATATTCTTAATGTTACCCTAATCTTGTGCAGATAAGAGTATCCTCCGAGATAAGCAACAGTCCTGTTATTCTCAATGTGGACTGTGATATGTACTCCAACAGTTCAGAATCAGTGAAGAATGCAATGTGTTTCTTCCTGGATGAAGAAAGCGGTCAGCAAATTGGGTATGTGCAGTTTCCACAGAACTTCAACAATCTTGACAAGAACAACATCTATGGTGATTATATATCAATTGTAAATGAGGTACCGGCACGAGAAACACAAATTATTCACTAAATTTTACACAACTTCTTTTTTTTTCTCCTTTTGAATTATTAACTTCTAATTCAAAGAATAATTTCTTTAGCTATGGTTCAATTTTTGACATCTTTTTGGTTAAAACAAAACAAAATTTTTCTGGGAAATGCCCATGTAAAGATAGTTACATAATATCATTTCTCGACATTTGTCTTTCTGACCTACATGCTTAAAATGTTTTCCAATGAAGGTGGAAATGCCAGGTCTGGGAGACTCCATATATCTTGGCACAGGATGCTTCCACAGAAGAGAAAGTTTGTGTGGCCGCAAGTATAGTGAGCACCGTAGTATGCTCAGGGATATGTGTAACCAAGTAAAAATGAGAAAACCAGAAGAAAGCACAAGCTTTTTAGAAGAGAGAGCAAAGGATCTTGCATCATGTACCTATGAGCAGAACACTAACTGGGGCAAAGATGTAATCTTTCCTTCTCTCACACTCCCACTCTCTCTAATACACACAAACACAGTTATGGTGATGGTCTCTCATCTTGCAGATTGGTATCAAGTATGGGTGCTTGGTGGAGGATGTGGTAACTGGCTTGTCAATCCAAATGAACGGATGGAGATCAATTTACTACAATCCTTCAAGGAAAGGCTTCTTAGGCATATCTCCTACTACACTGTCACAGCTATTGGTGCAACACAAGCGATGGTCTGAAGGGCTCTTCCAAACCTTCCTCTCTAAATATTGTCCTTTTCTCTATGGCTATGGAAAGATAGAGTTAAGGCTTCAGATGTCTTATGCTACATACATGTTATGGGCTCCTATGTCGTTGCCAACTCTATATTATGTTACCATCCCTTCCCTTTGCCTTCTCAAAGGCATTCCTTTGTACCCAAGAGTAAGTACTCCTTTCCACTTTCTCAAGCCTAGCTCTTACAGATTTCAAGTTCATCTACTCTGATGACTTAGTCAAGTCTTGGCTTCATTTAGCTCATTCTTAATTCACATTTAAGAGAGGAACTGCTAAGTTAACATGAGTAGTTTTGGGCTATAGACTTAGCTACTGAATTAGCATACGCAAAGTCGATTCAGATCTCTTTTTCTTCAGTTTCTTGCTATTACTCCAAAGACATTAGCTGTTGCTATTCATATCTTACATTTTTCTTTTTCATTGTTGGGACCTTTAATCTTTTAAATATGAAATTCATGAGATGTTTGTTTACATACATATACAACAAAAAAATAGTCACAGGTGAAGAATAATGGTCAGAATCCTACTCAAGGCAGATTTTCCAATTTGAGAAAATGTATACTACATGTCAGTTACATACTCATTCCCTGTTTTAACTAAATATAAAACAAAACAAGGCATCTGAAACTTATTGTTGTAGATCTAATCTCCAATAGACCAGACCTTTTCAATGTGACACTAGTTGCATAGAAAACACTTAAACCTTCATGCTTTACTGCTGGAGGCTAGTATTTGACTGTGACAAGTTTCTGTGAGCAGATCTCAAGTTCTTGGTTCCCGGTCTTTGTGTATGTGATCATCGGTACACAAGCATACAGCTTAGGAGAGGCCCTTTGGTGTCAGCAGTCATTCCGAAGCTGGTGGAACATGCAAAGAATGAGATTAATGAGAAGAACTTGCTCATACTTCTTCAGCTTATTAGACACTACAATGCAATCACTAGGACTTGGCAAGTCCAGTTTTGATATAACTGCTAAGATTGCTGATCATGAGGCATTGGAGAGACTGAAGAAAGGGGTCATGGAGTTTGGATCATCTTCTCCAATGTTCTCGGTGTTGGCCGCGATAGCCATGCTTAACCTGCTCTGTTTGGTGGCTAGTGTGATAATGGCTGTGGTGAGGGAGGGATTTAAAGATCAAATGGCTCTTCAGTTTCTTCTTTGTGGGATGTTGGTAATGCTCAACTTGCCAATCTACCATGGGATGTTCCTAAGGAAAGATAGAGGCAGACTTCCAACATTTTTAGCACTTGAATCATGTCTCATTGCTGCATTGGTTTGTCTCCTTTCATTGTACTAGAATTCAAACTTGTGATGCAAGTTCTTGCTATTATTTACTGGTTCAGTGGTTATACTGCAAGTTCATCAGCGAAGCAATTAATAGTTCTGATGTTAGAACCATTTACTAATGGATCATTTGTTAATGGTGTTAGCTGCACTGTTATTTTACTACTGTTTTTAAATTACCAGTCAGTATTTACTGGTCTAATTAGTGACATTGAGTATTATTATTATTTGGATTATAACGAATTTGTATTGGATAGGGGATTTAAAATCTTGATCTGATCTATCAGGTAATGACGAATTAATTACCCACAAAGGCATGAGTTTTCGGATTTGGCCAATACATACTCCACCTAAATATGAAAATAACATATTCTGAAGATATATATGTGCATATATGCAATTCTTCCATTGGGCTATTAAATTTTGAAGAATTAGGATTTGAAAGACAATTATTTTGTGATTTGTCATCAACTTGGGTTCTGATAACTTTTTGTTGGGGGGGTGGATAAAGAACAACAGTTTATATGTTATATAACAAAGTCACAGAGTACAAAACTCATTAGAAACTTCAGACTCCATCCCCCAAAGATCTCAATCAGCAACCTTATTGGATTTTCTATACATAGGCTCATAAGAACATTCAACAAAAGTATTCGTCAACTGTAAACAATTCATAAGGATAGTTATAAGATTCCACAATCAACCCTAACTTTTATCTAAGAGAGTAGTCAAGATGTTGATATCCATCTCTACCGGCAAAGTCATCTGAGGTTGGTATACTCGAGCTAATCATCTTTTAAGGCTGCAGCTTCCACCATTGCGATCATCTCATATTCTCCAATCGAACTTCCTGCAAACACAGTGATTATTAGGTCTTCTAACAACAAACGTTGAACATTCATTCTCCTATTAGCTAGTCCAAGATTTAGTACCAAGTTTAAATCAATTCAGAAGGCAAATATTCTCATTTTATCTCGTCCGTACAATTATAGCTCCAAGTCTAAAGTAGACAAGGTAGAGGATAGGTCTTGATGTCAGAATACTGTTGCTTATAATTGAGACACCGACACAACTCCTTTTCTCACAAAGGTAGGAGTATGTACATTAATCCTTTCCAAACCCTACAAGACCGAGTCATGTGTCTAAGCCACACCTCTAGATGAAAGTCTTGATAATTTCCTTAAATACTAAACAAGGAGTAGAAAGAAGAAACAGACATCTACAAAATACAATTCCTAGGTGGAGTCATGAATCTCTCTCTCCTTCGTACATATGTATCAAGATAAAGATGAAAGTAGATGCACATAGCCTAGATAAAGACTATAAATAGCATGATTGTAAATCAGCAGTTAGTGATTAGACTGTTTACGATACATAACAAATTAGGTGTATCGGTATGATCACTTTCACACCTTGAAATTTCTGAGGAAGAGCAGCATGTTCCATTTGTTCGCCCCCCATTGAATGGGCAACACCTACATAAGGAATCACGTATAAGGATAGATAAGGCAAGTGAAGTTTCTCATAATCCAAGAATTCTTGAGCAAAATTTTGGTTTCAGAATTTAATGAAAGCTCAAAAGTCAGTGAGGTCATACGTTTACCAAAACTTTGCATAAGAGACAACCTCAAACAAATGCTTTGCTTGCATCATGCAACTTGAGGCATGCATTTCTTTTGTGAGGACACAAGACCGACAGGAAAATTCACACCTCCATAAGCATCATAACTCTTCTGCTATTACACCACTTATAAACCAGTGATGGATCAATGATAAAAACTGCAGGCAATGAAGCTGAGTTATAAACAGGCTGAAAACCTGTGTCCTCAGTAGGTGCCATAGTTCACCTGAAATTATTGTTCAAAGAAGTCCTAAATTACACAATGTGACAAACAAGACAACTTGACATAAAATGGTACATGATTTTGAAGAATAGAGAAAAGCAAAAAAAGTGACTATGGATATAATTAACACGAGGCATAATTCCAGCTTAAAGCATTGAGATATTATGCTACAGTTTCATTGATTTTGGACTTGGTTCACGGTCATATAAATTGGACATCAAATAAGAAAAACATCTAATTGAGATGAATTTGCCTGCAGTTACAACTGCTAAAATCATGCCTGTCTACAGAATTCCATGTCATCTTAGCACAAGCATCATGCTATAGGTATGAGTTTACCTAGATTCATTTGCCACACTGACCAATGTTGATCGATGTATACACTGCTATCATGTTATCAATGTAGGTGGAACATGGAAAAACTAAAAGCCGGAAAAATATGATTAGTTGCGACTTAACCATCAGCTAAAAATCAACATTAGGATTGCAGAATTGAAAATTTTAATTATCAATCATGTATAACACAAGAAATATCATCAGTTGGGATATGAGGTTGACCGTCATTTAAAGCCAAGCGTAGTGAAAAGCAACATTAGTTTAGTATTATGCTTTTTTGCATGTCATAATATGGTGATCCATGTCAAAAAAAGGCACTAGTACCAGAATAAAATTAAATAATGAATCAAAGCATATGATAATGAACATATCTATTCATTTAGAGAGAAAAATCACTCCTTGACTAGTCTGATATTATTAAGTTTCATTGTTACCTTGACATTGTTTAGTTTCCTCTAGACGGACCATAAAGTTTCCTTTACGCATTCACAGTTCGAAAGAACTCCCAAAAGAATACAAAATTATATCATTGTTGCTTTAGGTTGAAATTGGTCATCACATCTGATAGAATAATTTGTTTTGCCCACACAATTGGCACCATGAGTAAATTTTCCCATGTTGCCAAACTGGAATTTCATTTTTCAGAATATGTGAAGGATTTGACAAAAAAGCAAAACACCACTAGAAGATGCTTGTTTTAGAGATTGATGTGCTGGTCACTAACAATTAAAAAGAAATCAAAATTTATTCAAATGAGGCGCATAATTTAATTCTTAAAGCAATTAAGTTTTAGGTTTCACCCCAACCATTTTGTATTAAAAAGAAAGCCACCATTTTTATTCTAACATATACATATCCAGTCATATTTCTGACTCATCGGCAGTCTGAATATCATCCAAACATGCTGCATTGTTTCAGAAACTTCAAACTTGAACTAGTAAAGAAGATGCTATCAAACTGATTTATTCAAGATAAGAGTTCTGTTGTCTGCCAAAAAAACAATGGTTGCTCTCTTTGGAAATCATAAATATTGTCATAACCCGACCAAAAAGGCCCATTGGCCCTTAATTCTGTTTACTGGTAGTGGAGCCCATCTAACCTTAAATACCATCACAACCATCCTCTCACTTCTGATACACGACTAATTGGACTACAATTTCTTTCACCCAAATTTGATGCCATTATTAGAGCTTGGCACATAGTGCAGAATCGTTCCTACTAAATGACATGAGGCCTATGACCCAGTGATGACCCGTACAATGACGCATCTCTCACACCATCCACAGGTACTGCTTTTATACTTCAGCCCACTTGCCACACGTCTAGTAGTAGCTCCAATCTGATACCAATTATCGCTACCGTAAATCGTCCCAGTAATTTGGGTATAGGAGCCTTTGACCACATATCCAAAATGCTTAAGTTTGGTTTATTAGTCTCCTATATTAATACAACTCTCCTCCCACTTATGATGCATAGCTAATAGAACTATCATAAAAATATTTTTAATTCTTAATTGGCTTTCATTGCAATTATACAGAATTGTACTTCACGTAAACAGGATTCCAAGTTACTTTCATCACAAAATTCCATGTACAATGATCCTCTGCTTTCTATTATCTCTGCCAATCAAGAAGAAAGCATTATCTTCTTTACTTCTCTTTCTGCCTTCATGTGAAGCCTAAATTAGTGCCAGACAGAACTTTGTTTGTTTACTCAAGTCAACCATGACCTACTATCTACTTGGCACATTTTCCTTCTTGCTATACTGGATCAATATATATTATACATATAATTGATAGACTCAACGGAACACCTTTTTTTTCTCAGTTTCCATTTGTAGCTGTAAATTGTCATACAATGTTTATCACAAATAAAGACAGTCATTTTCAGTAAATGCTTCAGACTTAAATTGTTTTTACTACTCAAAAATCACTTCTTCGATGAAAATAATTGTACCATGCTGTGGTTAGCTATAGTGGTTTGACCATGAAGTAGTTGATTAAGTAAACCTTTGCATGATATTTCCATATAGTTGCTGCATTACATTACTTGTAGATTGTGTAATCTAAATTGCCTTTGGTTTCTATCCTAAGACAAACATATTAAAACCAAGTAAATAAGCAGTGGCATTCCCTAGTGGCAGCTAAGAAACAATATATTTTCCCATTTTCTTTGTCCCAGTCAACAAGAGACCTAATCTATAGACCAATTAAATGTCAACTAAAAATGCACAATCAAGACACTCATGGAGTTCGCCAAGAAACTCATTGTTGGCAGTTGGCACAATATAACAACTTCGACTTACTAATATAGGATTCTCATTCATCACATTCTTTCATAATCCAGCATCTTTTTTAAGAAGTCAGATAAAGGGATGAAATATTTTACCACGATTTGGAGTCATAAAAAGATGTCTTTGCATGACCGAATCCACAAAAAGATGTTCATCCATCTTCTGTATCCAACAATCATGGAAATAGTCGCCGAAGAACTACCATCGTCACAGAATCTAGTAACAAAGTGTAAAAACATGTTAGCTAATATGCAATGAGCACAATAGGGAGCATAGGGAAACTCAGAACTTTATATTAACCATAGTAATATATGATTATGACTTTCCTTGAGAATACAATGTACAAGGCCTACAGGCAACATCTTTCAGCTCATACTTGTCCTCTCAGAACTCCTATTGGTAAATTTACAATCAGCTGGAGAAAAATCCATGCTAGAGAAAATAGAAGTGAAAATTTTAGACAAGTAAACTTAACCAAACAACAAATAAATTAAGAAACAAGAACAATCTTATCATACTTTGCAACTTTGGTACTCAATAAACTGCCAGCCAACAGCAAGAAACCACCAGAAGTAGATTGTCCATTTAAGTGGATAATCTGCAACAGAAATTTTCAATGCAACATGCTTTAACACAAGGCAAAGGTACATCAGTCTAGGCATGTCTAGTGAGAAGAGAGAGAGAGAGAGAGAGAACAGATTTAAATATGTGTTGTGCATTTGAAGATAAGAAAGAGATCTTTCATGTTAACCAGACAATCACCATTGCAAAAGTTCGGCAATGAAAAGAATGACAAAAAGGGGCAAAATCCAAGTTCTCAGTTTTAAATATTACAAACCTGTTCAACATCCTTCAGTCCAGGAAGCATTGCCTTGGCACAATGATCACTAAAGTTCTGTTGCAACATGAAAGGCAGCTTGAAGCCCTGAACCATGTACTAAGAGAACTCCAGAAAGAATGTTATTTCAAGATAGTTCTCCTGCAATGCCTTAATTCATTTAACCTTCTCACAGCATTTGCCAAACCCTCACAAATAGTTTTGGAATTTCCTTGTGAAGAAATTAGACCTCTAGTTTCTATATCTTTCAAAAGTATGTCTGCTTCAAAAATCTTATATTCCTTGTGGACAGCATCAATGAGCATAGTATATGTTGTGATATTAGGCCAGAGGCCCTTCTGTTTTATCTCCTCATACAGTCGCCAAGCATCAGAAAGACAACCTATGCTGCAAAATCCTGAAATAAGTACATTATATGTAACAATATCCAGTTTTAAGCCACAATTTTCCATGACATCCTTCAAATACAAAGCATCAGCAAGCATAGCTTCTTTGCAAAGCCCATGCATAAGAGTGGTAAATGTTGCAGTTGTTGGCACTCCACCTTTGCGAAGCATGTGACTGAAAACAAGCATTGCTTCTCCAAGTTTTCCACACTTACAAAGGCCCCTTACAATAGTGCTCTCAGCAACTTCAGCAGGCACTATACCCAGGGCTTCCATCTCATCCCTCAGCCTAAATGCCCCCCATGTATCGCCAACCCTGCATTTTCCATTGATTAGTGCAATATAATGTGTGTGCTTTATACGGACTCTTTTCTCCATCATTTCATGCAATACCATATAGGACTTCTGAAAACAACCTTTTCTGTTTAGTCCACTTATAATCGCATCATAGGTCTCGGCACTTGGTGACATCTGCAACCTTGTCATACAATCCACAAGTTTGAAAGCATCACTCATCTGACTTTTGTCAGAATACTTAGTGATAAGCATATTAAAAGTCAAGTCATCAGGAGTAATACCCTCCAATCTTAACTTTTCCAAAAATTTTGCTCCAATATCAATCATACCAGACTCACAAAGCCCAGAAATTAGTGAATGATATGTTAAGTTGTCTGGCCTGAAACCTTTTTGAACCATTGTTTTGTAAAGTCTAAATGATCTTAATAGCTGTTTCTTTCTGATATATCCATGCATTAGAATGTTATATGTCACAAGGTTTGGAAGTAAACACCTTTTCTGCATAAAATGAACCAAATTATCCACATGCAGCATCAGCCCTGCTCTTGAGTAACCGTCAAGCATTGCATTAAAAGCAACAATATCAGGATCTAGACTATTTTTATTCATCATTTCATCAAAGATGTATGAAGCAGCCTTTAATTGGCCTTCTTTTACTAAACCATTAACTAAACATGTATAAGCAACATGGTCTGGACAAAAATTTGTATTACTCAACCTTTCAAATAGGATAACTGCAGGAACAATCTTCTTCTTATGGCAAAAGCCACTTAGAAGAATTGTGTATGTATAACTATCAGGCATTATGTTTTGCTGAATCATTTTCTCGCAAAAGATCAATGCATCATGTAAGTTTCCAGATTTACATATTTCTAGAAGTAAAATATTATAAGTATGAAGATCAACAGCAAAAGGAATATCAAGAATTCGAGTAAAAAACTTCTTTGCCTCATGTAAGTTTCCTCCCCTGCACAACCCTTTAAGTAAACTCCCAAAAGTAATATGACTAGGTCGCTGACCTTGTTTCACCATGTCATCAAAAACAGAAAATGCTCCTAGAGCATCACCTTTATTTCCATAACCATTTATAAGAAGATTGAAACTAGTACAGTCAGGATATAGATTCATTCTGGTCATGTGTTGCATAAACTGCTCTGCATCCCCAACCTTCCCCCTTCGGCAAAGAGCAGAAATCAATGTGTTACAAGTGATTAAATTGGCTTCTTGGCCCAAACGATATATATCAGCATACAAGTTCATTGCCTCTGTGATATCTCCCCATTTACAATAGTGATGAATGACTGTTTCATAAAATATGGCATTTGGAAGAACACCAGTTTTGTGCATCTTCGATAGAATCTGTTTGATTTGATCTTTCTTGCCCATTTTGCACAAACCATTAACAAGTGCAGAATATGTAATGACATCTGGAGAAACCCCAGCTTCAAGCATGCTGTTAAGTAACTGCAGGGCTTCACTGAGCTTGCCCTCTCTGCAAAGCCCATCAATCAAGATTGTGTACATTATACAGTTGAGAGCAATACCTTCAGATCTCATCTTTTCAAGAATATTTACAGCAGCATCCATCTTTGAAGCCTTGCAATATCCATTCAGAAGAGCACCATAGGTGATCTCATTAGGAGTTACTCCAGCAGCTTCCATTTCATCTAAAATCCTCATAGATTCATGGATTTTTCCAATCCGACAGTACCCATCAATCAAAGTATTGTAAGTAATAGCACTTGGTTTCATATTAGACTTCGACATTTCTTTAAAGATACAATTAGCAATAATAATCTTATGTTCCTTACAGAATCCATTGATCAGAGTGTTATATGTGCTTTCAGTGGGAGATAATTTTCTCTCCCTCATTCGTTTTAATAACAAATAAGCTCTAGCACTCCTATTTTCTTTACATAGGTTGTTAATGATCACATTATATGTGTACACATCTGCCTCAATACCCTTCCTGTCCATGCAAGCTAATATTTTAAGAGCAGCCTTGAACCTTCCCTTCTTACAAAACCAATATAGCAGTGTGTTATAGGTAACAATCTTTGGTATAACCCCAGCTTCTTCCATCTTATTAAAAATATAATTAGCCTTTCCGAGCTTCCCAGCTAAGCAAAGCGAGTTCAGCACTATGTTATATGAGCTCACATCTGGGCAGTTCCTTCCGGTCAGCATACATTTGAAGAATAATAAAGCAGAGGGCAGTCCCTCCACCCTTGCAAGAGCAACAAGTATAGCATTGCATGTATAAATAGAGACCGTAAATCCATGGGAATTGACCAACTGAAAGGTTTTCTTAGCATTCTTGAGCATCCCTTCTTCAATATAAAATTTAATCAAAATGTCAAAAACCAATGCGTTGGACTTGCGACGAGGATAGGTGTCCATGAGACAATGAATAAGGGAGTGATAGGCAACATCCCTCTGGGAAAGATGTTTCAGTATTGATTTAGCAGGACCATACATCCGGGCCCGAACAAGTATATGGATAGTGATACAGAACAATTGGGTCATCCTATTGAAACCTGGCTGCCGGATGATCCACTTGAGGAACTTCAATGCTAGCTTCCCATGAACCTTCCTAAGTTTCGCTAGCTTGTAGTTCATATGGTTCAGGGATTCCCAGCGGTGCATTGTCAGCGTGTTGTACATACTATTCTCGATATTAAGTGATGATCCAATAACTATCAAATTTAGAAAAAGAAAAAACTGCAGGTAAGAGGAATACTTATGAACACCTCTCATACAAAATTACATAACAATATCCAGTACTTCTAGACAATAAAAAGAACATTTTTTTAAAGAAGCAAAGCTAACTTTAGCACACCTTATTTACTAAATGTACATACTTTAGCAGAATAGCTAGCAGGTAATCAAGAAAACTCAGATAAAAACCAGAGCGAAACAGTAGTTACTTCTTGAATCAGCCAATCCAAAAAGGGAAACGAAAAAGAAGGGAGAAAATGAAGAGAGAAGGAAAACATGGAGTGGAACTACAGCGACAAGCAAGAAAAGAATTCTTCAAGACAAATGAGTAATGCAGAAGATGGTGTCATCGAAAAAAACAAACAAGAGACCCATAAAAGCAACAATAGAAATAAAAAAAACAATCATAACACTCAAGCAAATAGAAAAACAAGCAAAGAGGACAGAAAATAGAGAACTCTTACAAAAATAACCAATCTTTCACGATGTATAGGCGTAAGCACAAATCGTCAAAGCCAAGAAAATAGGAGGAGAAATAAAGCGAGCAAACAAAGGCAGAAATCCTACAAAACAAAAAACAACCTTTCGTGATATTTTGATTGGAGCGGGGGCGGCGGAAGCGTATCGGCGGTGGACTGCCTCAGTCGTTCCGAGTTACTGCCGTCGGCCCACCGCGCCGCCGCCAAACCCTACGAACAAGCCGTCCAATTTGAGATTTTGCGGCAGAAAAAATACAACTTTCTTGCGAAACAACCATATATTCAAGCAAATAGAAGAAGAACGAAAGAGGGCAAGACAAAGGCAGAAAACCCACAAAAAAAAAAAAAACAGAACAAAAAACAATCTTTCACGATGTTTTGCTATGGCAACGGGTGGCTCAAGCGTACCGGCGCCAGATTTCCTCAGTCGTTCCGAGTTCCTGCCATCGGTCCACCGCGCCGCCGCCAAACCCTCCGAACAAGCCGTCGAATTTGAGATTTTGCGGCGGAAAGAAGAGAACTTTCTTGCCGCTGCTGTGGTCGCCCACCGAGGTAGAAGCCGTCGCATTGCGTCCGCGAGGTTAAGATTTCTAACTCTTAAGTTAAGCTAAATGAGTGAAGTATAACACTATTTCTATTCTTTTGTATAATACTATCGATCAATTTTACCTAAAATTATATTAGTATCCTCTAATATTGCACGAATCTTGGCATGATAGACAATAAATTGTGCAAATCTTGATGCATTCTGATAGCACTTATATATGTGAATGGCACCCATGTCATCATCAACCCATTTCATGCCTATTTTTATGTCATAGGAAGATAAATATAGTGGAGTCCACCCTAATGTGTGGATCCGACATGTTTTTAAGTCCAATTAGAATACCTCTCATTCATCTATCAAATGAGTAATAAATGAAAAATTAGATATCAGTCAAGTTTTAAATAAATTATAATATTTTATTAATTTGATACTATTAAAAAAAATTAATCAACCCAGTGTGGTTCAAATCCAAGAACATAGAAATGTTTGGTGATTGAGGCTGTTTTAAGATGTCTCATAGTAGACGGAAATATCGTGCTCTCGAGACGTCATATATGTTAAGATCGATATTGAAAATAACATTTTGACATGTTCCTTTCTACAATCAAGCTGGTGATTGTGATCGATATCACTCAGTAAGTATATATTTTTCTTAGAAAGAAAAAAACTTGACATAATATAAAGAATTAGCTTTTATACTTAACTTTAGAGGGAACAATATGTAACCACCCAACATCTCCCTCTTAGGGTTTTATTCACATGGGTAGCAAAGGGGAGACAACCTCAAATGGTTTGTCTTAAACTTTTATCCACATAGGCAGATCAATGAAGATTGACTTGGATTTTTCTCTTTCATGATAACTTTCATACGATAATTATGTGCCGGATAATAATTAATTATTAATATATTTTGTATCAGATACTTTGTAAATTTATTCACTATCTAATTAAAAATAAAAAGGCAAAAAGAAAGACTCATCAATTTTCTTTTTCTGTATTCATACAAGATAGAAAATGTGATAGTAATACCTGTCATCAAAATAGTACCTTTGCATATTAAGTTAAAAATATTGTTCATGTATTTTTAAATCTGAATCCAGACATGCTCAGATGCATCAAGCAGAAAGAACAACCACATTGTAATTGCTTTGGTAGTGAACTCAATGATTAGCTTTTTTTTTCTTTTCCTTTCAGATAAAGGATAATAATGACTGAAGAAATATGAACATCATAAAAATTTCACCTTCGATGCTGAAAAAAAGGAATGTGAACTATGATGAGAAAAATTCATGATCATATTAAGGCCATTATGATTCATGTCATCATCTACAAGCAAAAACTTGTCACAAATGCTCGTCTCTACCTGACTGAGTGGATTCAACACAGTATATGTTTTGGAGATACTGAGAGGCATGATTTCTATACATGCTTTGGAGCCTTTAAAGTTCAACAAAGAAAGCAATTATGCTCTATAGCTTTCAGTTTGCTAACACTAGCAATGCTTTTGAACTCTTTTGGTAGCAATAATGTTATTGAGCTATTGCCAAAGCTAATGTGTGCTTCACAGAAACACATTCCAGAAAATAATGTGATCACCAGCATATTTACTGTTACAGAATATTCCTTCCATTTCATAGCAAAAAGCATCAAGTTACAACATACATCTTACAGCAACCTACCATTTTCCGACATGAAGCAGCAACCTAACGTTTTCTAACATGAATTGGTGTAGTCGGGTGATCGATCCACTTAACTGTCACAAATACCTCACCAGACTCGACGTCACAAAGCCTCAGACGTACATCCATTATGATTTCACCATTCGCGTATGTAATAAAGCTATCGGCCAAGAGGCAATTATCGCTGTCTGGAGCCACCTTCCTCAACTTGGTCTCACCGGTGGTGAGCTGCAGTGCTCTTTTTAGCTTCAAAGCAGAGGTTAGGGGCTGAAGATTGAGGAAGGCATGGCCCATCTTGTCATCAAACTTAAATCTGTCCCGATCAAAAACTTCCTGAGGCAAGTACAAGGAAATGAATCGAATCAGTCTCATGAGACATTGATTGACAAATAATAAGCAGAACAAAAACAAAATTTTGCTCTCTCCCTCTCTGTTATAATTGTTATGGAACATTGTGATAAATTACTTTGCTGCAGAAATTGTTAGATATCAGAGAACACACGTGTGATGAAAGGAAATCTCAATAACATAATTTCAACTTTTAGCTTCTTAATATCTAAGCTTGGAGAGTAGTATGTTGATGACTATATAAGTCATGGTTTCCATCACAGTTTACTAAAGTCGGGATGCAAGTTGAAGGACCAATCCAACTGTTCCCTAAATTGAAAAGCTCCTGCCAACAGTTTGTTCAGATAACATATCTGTGAATAATTGAAACTTTCTTAAACAGTTTCTTCAAACAACTTGCAGAAAACCATAAACGTCCTTGACTTTATTGAAGATAAGACGGGACACATTTGACAATTGACAAAGTCAAAACCTGTAATCCATATGCGCGTATTTACATGATTTCATGCTTTAAAAATAACTTGAAATCAGAAAGGGGTCAGTGGAAGCATACAATACTAAATATGAGAGAATAAGATCCATAGTGAACCCCACCACACTGACAGGAGCAAAAGAACATTTCAAACTGACAACAACAAAAATTAGAATCCTCCTTAAAAAGTTGCAGTATATTAGTTACTTTAAGAATCATTCAATCCTATGAGATAAACCATCTATTCAAAGTGTGGGTTTCTCTTTGGGTAGAAGAAAAGTTCAAACACAGGTCACTATCCAATATTCACTAAAGCATAAAATAATGATTTGCTATCTAAAGCAGGAAGAAATTAGTCTAACAACACAGCATAAGTGATAGAAGTTGCCATCCAAGGAATAATTCTGTCAAACATATAAATTTTGAACAAAAGACTTACCAGTTTTAATACACCAAGAGGCTCTTTTACTGAGAATGATAGCTCTTCATTCCAAACAGGATTGAGGCAAGAATTGATAACCTTTGTCTTTGCAGTCTGAAGAAACCAGAAAAAAGTAACTAAGCAAACATAGGAAGAATACAGAGATAAAAAGTTCTCCAATCAAAACAATATGTTAATAAGAGGACCAAAGAAGGAGTTTATATCTGAGAAGCAATAGTTGATCAGGTTTTTGTAAAAGGAGCAGTGGCACAAAATGATCAAAGGCATAAAAGATCATATGCATTTGACTCTCCAAAATCATTCTGATGCACGATTCTTGATACACAGGATGGAGCATGTAATACAAGGGCAGCATGCACAAGAACACTTTCTGAGACAATCAGTACACATGGTCATAGGTGCCATCTAGATTATGCATATCACTTGCATTTCTGCCTTCACGATCACCTGATTGTTTTCCACAACAACTGATGGCAGGACTGAGCAAGTTATTTAACCAGAATAAACTGAACTAACCCCTTAAAAATAAGTGATTTCCCACCTAGAAGAAGGGAAAACTATATGTTGATTGCAAATAAGAATGAACAAGCAAAAGGAATGATGATTGACCACGAAAGATCAAGCATGATGGTCTTTTATATTGCACGAAGAGAAAATGACCATACTTCTTGCAACTATGGATCATGCTTCTAACGTGTTATCCTTATGTGAGTTAGACCAACTGCCAAGCAAGAGAGAGAATTAACACATTGCTTCTCCTCACCGTAAACTAAAACAACGAATATGGAAATCACCTGCTTTCCTAGTTTGACCACAACATAAGGATCACTGCTAGTGAAGTCCCTGATCGCCAAACTCTTTCCTTTAGAGACAATAACCTTTAGAACTCCAGCACCCTCCTCCATGTGTGCTCTCGGACAAAAAGATTTGATCTTTGATCGAATGTCTCGCCCTGTCGAACAAATCAAACCTACAAAAACGTTAGAGAACAACAGTATCTAATTAATTCTCTCTCAAGCAAAATTTTGAACAAAAGCACCAGTCGGCAAAAGCTTAAATGAACCACAAGGATACATGATTCCTAAGAAGATAAATAGATTCTCTAAGCTAGCGGATAAAGCTCTTCCCTTTTTCCCATTACATACGCTTAAAGGTTATATTTTTGCGAAAAAGAACTAGTTGCACAACAGAAAATTCACATGACAGAGAAACCAGCCATCGGAAACTCAAGAAATCCAATAAATCAACCAGTTTTTTCAAAAATAATCCAATCAATCACTCAAAAATCATATTTTTCACTCGAAAACAAGGAGATCAGCTCTAAACTAACTATGATTTCGGCCGGTGAAAGATAAAAGATACCTCGAAGAGATCAGCAGCGGCGGCACAGCGTAAGGCGGCGCCGAAGGGAGCAAGAAGGGGAGAGAGCAGCAGAAGAGACGCGTGAGACGCGTGCGAGAGACGAACGAGGGTTGGGTGGCGGATTTAAAGCGCCGAGCCAGCCGCGGTGCCCGTGCCGCGTTACGGCGTCGTGAAACACCAAATACGCGGCATCGTGATCCGTCGCAGGGGAGCGTATCGTGCGACCCACCGGACCGCAGCCTACAGTTTACCTCGCATTAAGCTTGTGCCAGAACTGCTCTTCCTACCCCCCGGACTGCGTACCCGCCTACCGTGCAATTAGTTCACCTGGGTCCCGCAAGCTATCAATGTGCACAAGGACGGGTAACAAGCAAACGCGTAGCAAGTTATTACTCGTTGTGTGGACTCGGTCATCGCCGTGGATTTGGAACGTTGAATACACTATATGATATCTTAAAATTGCGTATACGTATATACACATATTCAGTAATTTTCGCATTAATCTCTATTAATTTTAATTTAACACGAACACTTGCACAAAGGAGACATTACTGTTAAAAGGAGAGAGATGTTGTGGGACGATGTTAATACTTGGAGGGACGTCATGCTATGTCACCGACGGTTTCGGGGAGTACAATGGTGGGGTATGAGTGCACCCGGTGTCGCCGGGGGACCAATCAGGGGTAGTCTTATCTGCGAACGGGGCCCACGTTCGCGCCGAAGGAGTCACGGCGTGGGTCGGTGTCATTATGTGAGAAAGTGCACAGTTTTCACGTTAGGACGAATCCGAATCACGACGCGTTCCGCGGAGGGATTGCAAAACAAATATCAAGATATATTTCTTTTAATTTCTAAATTAACTTGTAATATTTGTGTTATATATATATATATATATATATATATATATATATATATATGAGATTTTATTTCATGTTTGGGCTTAAATTATCATGATTCGAGTATGATAGGTTAATTGACCTATCAACTTTGTTTCACCTGATCAAAATATTTAAACTGAAGTTGATAATATTATATTCATCAGATCTTTATAAATCAATCTTTATTTTACACACTCCGATATGGGACTAATGAAATATGTTACATAAATGATATCGTGTTGGATAAAGAAAAAAGTCAGAGATCTTACGATACTACGTATATCAATACAAGAATATTGGTAAAATTACTCCACGGTTAATATAAGTATGGAGCATTTTTATATTATGATTTAGGATTGCTGGAATCGGGATTATGGTTAAATATATATGATGATGACATAATTCATCTTATCATAGATGCTATCATTGGCATCAACTTAGAAAAAAGCATGAATAATAATAGTTACTTGAATCAGTCTTATGTGTACTTAAATCCGTAAAGTGAGTCGAATGATAATTGCGTGAAGTCAGTATAAAATGATCAAGCGTTATAAAATGATAATTGAGATGTCGATCGCTCATAGATGAGATGTCAGAAGTCAGTATTGCGTGAAGTATCGATGACGTCATATCATCCCATATATATATATATATATATAAAGATGATAAAAGATTTTATTATATTATTTTGGGATTACCATCTATCTTCAACATTTGCTCATGCGAAAAGGAAAACACAGCTAATAATAATATGTTGGATTAAAATTCCGGATCCGATTTTTCCTTGCATTCTAAGCGACTGCGTCAAGATTTGCGCAATTGGTTGCCCAGCGAATCAAGATTCGTGCACTATATATATAGAGGGCACCGATGTCATTCCAAATATTCGAGAACTTTCTAACTAGTGCACGAATCTTGATGCACCAATTAGAGGGTAATGATGTCATTTCACAAAAAAAGCCATGGTCGAAAACGTTCGGTGAGGACAAAGCATGGAGTGTGGAAATAGGATGAATGTACGAGGGGGGTTTTGTCCCGAAAAGAATAGAGAGGAAATAATTTCCAGTGGTGGGTTGACGTGCGACTCTGTCGAAATCCCAAAGCAAAACAACAAGAGAAACCCATCGATTGCCCCGCTCCACTTCCCCCAGCGATCTCCCTCCCCTCCTCTTCGGCAGATCTCGCTCCCTCCACCCCTTCCCCCTTCCCCCTTCCCACCTTCGACGCCGTTTTGTTGCAGGGAGAAGGGAGAAAACAAGTGGCGTTTGGACCAAAAAAAGAGGCGACTCTTTTGAGCGATAAAGGTATGCGTCCATTGTCTTTGATCGAGGATATTTCCGGACGAGATACCTAGTAAGAACATTTTGGTCGACGTTGAGGCCGCGAGGGAGGACTCTACGGGTTTTAGATGGGGAGATTGTGATGGACATCCTATATGATTCAGAACTTTTGGGGTTAGGCATTTTGACTCGAATGACTGCGCCTGTTCGATGTAGATGTTGGGTTAGTAGATTGGTGGTTTCGTGATCCATAGGGAACGGAGTTGGATTTGGTGGATATTGCATTCGATGCTTCTACTTGAATCAATCATTTGCATGGCATTTGACAGGATAAGTCCATGAAACGTTTTCTTGTTTCTCCCTTTGTCTATCGTCTAAATGCCGAAAATAAAATTCCTCAGTTATACATTGCAGTCGGTCACTTTACCGAATACAAGTATCGTGAAAGCAATCCCGGATCACTATTCCTAGCATCTTTTTGTAAACAACTTGTTTGTTCCAAATCAATTCTTTGGACAGTTTATTGCGGGAATAGGAAGAAATATTGTGGTAGCTTGTTGTTAATCCAAGGCGAGAGGATAAGGAACATTAGCTGTGGTGACTTTGAGGAAAGGGACTCGGTGGTAGAGCCTCACAAAAGTTGATTGAACAAGGTCTTTATATGAATAACAAGGGAGTTGCCATCCTTTTTTTGGAGTCATTGTAGTTCACAGATGCTGATGTGAATTGTGGAGTTGCAATACAAAGAAGCTACCATGTGTTGATTATGTTGTATAATTTGACAGGCAGTCTTCTCATATACCTTAAAACTTGTAAATTTATAGAAAATTAACTTGGAGTTTGGACTATGAATTGTACCCAGGAATTTTCATTTTACGTTCATTCACATATTGTTTGTGATTTCATATTGGTACTGAATCTTCTTATTTTCTTTCTGTGTGACAGCTTGAAGTAACTATTGGAATTGGATGGCTACAATTGATGAGCCACTGTATCCAATTGCAATACTGATAGATGAATTGAAGAATGAAGACATTCAGCTGCGGTTAAACTCTATCCGTAGGCTTTCTACCATTGCACGTGCACTTGGTGAAGAAAGGACCAGAAAAGAACTAATTCCATTTTTGAGCGAAAACAATGATGATGATGATGAAGTTCTTCTTGCAATGGCCGAAGAGTTGGGTGTTTTTATTCCATATGTTGGTGGCGTGGAACATGCTCATGTTTTGCTTCCACCTCTTGAAACATTGTGCACCGTAGAAGAAACTTGTGTTAGGGACAAAGCAGTGGAATCATTGTGTCGAATTGGAGCACAAATGAAGGAAAGTGATTTAGTAGACTGGTTTGTTCCATTAGTGAAGGTGAGATAAGGTTTATTGTTATTGTTGTGACTTGTGATTACTGTTTTTTCAATAATGTGGCTGCTTATATTGGTTCCTTGGTTTGAATGTCCTTTATTAATTGAATACCTATTATTAGATGCAGCTCTTTAACAGATTTTTAACATTAATGAGGAATTCAACACATTGCTTTTCTTTTGATAATATATGTATGATTTTTTTTGTTCTCTTCTCTTTTCCTTGTAGGGTCATTAGATTATACCAATGGGTAAATATGATGACAGGTTGTGACAAAAGATTGAAGCACATCATATTTATGAAGATTTTGTTTTTCACTTTTTCCTTTGTTTGGTATGGGTAGTATTTCGGGTTAGAAAAATTTCTAAAGTGTTTTTCACAACATTCAAGTAAATTTGAGGCTACATTTTAGGAGGGGCTGGTTGGAGTCCACCTTTCACAAACATTGGACAAATGACTTCTTGTGAAGGAACCATTTGGAATTTTTATGATTGAAGATTATGTTCTAACCCTTCTTTTTAAGGCAAAAAATAACACCATGATTTGACTTGATCTGCTTGGTAGGATAAAGGTGAGTCAATAAAGACAACTTTCTGCCACCTGACATAGAAGACATTAGATAAATGTGTCTTCCAATTAGCATTTCTGCCCACCAAATCATGAAGGTTTTACTGATTGTGTCAACTTTCTCTGCTGTCAACCTGTTTGCAAGCTTTTCACCTAACATTTGTCACTTAGGTTCTCTTGACATGTCAGATTATGGGGTTTTTTTTTAATTCCTTGTTAATCTTTTACTGTGTGCTTCTTTTTCTCAGAGACTAGCGGCTGGTGAGTGGTTCACTGCTCGAGTTTCCTCATGTGGTCTCTTTCATGTTGCTTACCCAAGTTCTCCAGATCAGCTGAAGGCAGAATTAAGGTCCATATATGCGCAGATGTGCCAAGATGACACACCTATGGTTAGAAGGGCTGCTGCATCAAATCTTGGAAAATTTGCAGCTACCATAGAACAACACCATTTGAAGACAGACATTATGTCAATGTTTGAGGATCTAACGCAAGACGGTGGGTATCAAGTTATTACACTCTAGTCTATCACACTAAGATTTGTGTGGCATGAGTTTTTTTTTTTGTACTTATCAACCACCTGATCATAATGTGATTTCATTAATAAATTGTTGACATGTTTTATCTGTTACTGTCATTGCATGTCCCATGTTCTCCATTACATTTAATATAAGGTATATTCTTGGAGTAAGTCACTTCCTCTGCCACTTGACTTGTAAACAGGACAACAACAACAACAACAGCCCACTTTATGTCTGGAACACCCTGTAAAACCTTTTGGAACCATCCTCTCAAATCTATGATTCTTGCAGTAATACCCTTAAAAAAATCCTTATACCCGAGGAAGTTAGTGACTTCAGGGAGCCATTTATTAGGCCTA
This sequence comes from Musa acuminata AAA Group, assembly GCF_036884655.1. Classification (NCBI taxonomy): domain Eukaryota; kingdom Viridiplantae; phylum Streptophyta; class Magnoliopsida; order Zingiberales; family Musaceae; genus Musa; species Musa acuminata. The sequence goes on along the minus strand of NC_088352.1, from coordinate 10,152,595 downwards.
TGAGTATTAGTTTAAAGGCCAATTTAGCCATTTGACATGATAACATGACTCTTTTAACACTACCATAATTCAAACTGATTGGAGGGACTTTATCAAGGTGCTCAGGTGTGGAGTGGTATTTGTGCAATGACATGTTAGAGGGGCATTTCTGAAAGATTCACACTTTATAAGGTTGTACTTGCAAAATAATTGTTTTTTTAATCAGTCTAATGGTCACATTTTAGTGATTGGATGCAGTCTTCTTTTGGTTCTGCTAAAAGTCCTAAGCTACCAAAAGCAATTGAAATATTTGTATATTATATCTTATTGTCTTCCATAAATGAATGTGAAGATTGATTGTCTTTGTTGTGAACAAAGGTGATAAGTTTATAGTCTAAAGTGATTTCCATCTAATCTAATATTGCTCTTTAGTTTATGATGATATTGCTATGATGTTATAGAAGATTATGAATACTCCAGATTTTCTCTTTTACCATCATCAACAACTTTAGCCGAAAGGTGTCTTTGAGTTGATTTCTTCAAGGCTTTTAAAAGGAACAGAAGAATGCACAGTCTCCAATTACTTGTGCTAAGCAGGAAGGGGTAGAATGTCATATTATTGCCAAGTTACATTTTATAGACAAATTTGCTTTTATAGTTGCAAATTGATACTGTTTTTGCAACTAAATACTAGAAAATTCCTGTACTGCCACATGGTTTTAGATCAAGATGAAAACTGTGGTTCCATAGATACTTGCATAAATGCCTATAGGCAATTGGTGCTGTTGACCTAATTTGGTGCCTCAACTTTGTTTAGCTGGAAGCTCACAACTAGATCAGGAAGAAATTAAACATCATTGATCCTTCCTGCCTGAAAGAGCATTAGGCTTTTAAAACTACTTTTCTGTGAACCAGGAGTATGACAAAGATTGTGGTTCATTACCTGCGACATGTCTCACTGCTACTAGTGAAAGATTCATGTATTTTATGAAGTTGAGCACCTTTCTTTAAATTGCTATCTTTTTATTGAGCTTCAGATTTATTTTGCTTTGTTATGCCTATTTATTTTTTATGGTGGAACTATTTATCATAATCGTGTCTCCATATGGCATCTAATGTTCTTTTAATTGCTATTTTTTTATGTTAAACATATTTCAATCCATCGGCATATATTTTTGCTTTTACCTTTTTGTTCATTTTTTTCATCCCTTTTATATTATTCTAATATGAAGTCTCATCAATATTTGTCTGATTCAGATCAAGATTCTGTGCGCTTATTAGCTGTTGAGGGTTGTGCAGCACTTGGGAAATTGCTGGAACCACAGGACTGTATAGCTTCTATCCTTCCAGTAATTGTTAACTTCTCACAGGTACGCTTGTTGTACTGTATGCTAATAGAAATAAGGCTTTAATGTTGCTGTGTCTCTTCTGGAAGATGTACATGCTTGTGTCTTCTATGGTTACCAGAAAATTCCACATGTACCAGAATCAGTTAAAAGGTACATGACCTTCAGTATGAATTTGATGGTTCATGTGCTTAAATTTTTTGAATAGGATAAATCTTGGCGTGTCCGCTATATGGTTGCAAATCAATTGTATGAGCTTTGTGAAGCTGTTGGCCCTGAAGCTACAAGGTTTTCTACTGCTACTATTATTGTGCAAGTTTTTTATTGTTTGATACAAATTTCACAATTTTGATATAATTTTATTGTTTATTGTCATTTGTTTTACGTACCAAACAAAATCATATTAATGTACTAAGATGTCACATTTGTTTTCTCTGTTCAAATATTTTTAATCATTTTGACCTGAATCTTCTTCTTTTTTCTTTTAACTAAGGGCTGATTTGATGCCTGCATACGTTCGGCTTCTTCGTGACAACGAAGCTGAAGTACGCATTGCCGCTGCTGGCAAGGTGACAAAATTTTGCCGGATTCTGAGTCCACAACTTGCAATCCAGCATATTCTCCCATGTGTAAAGGTATATGCTGACAAGATTTGTTCAACTTGTGGTTGTATGATGAGTTATATTGGATTTGTCATCTGTTCTATATTGCTCTGTTTTTTATTAAATTAATTGTGAATGGTGGGATGATATCCAGGAATTATCGACAGATTCATCACAGCATGTTCGCTCAGCTTTAGCTTCCGTGATCATGGGCATGGCACCTATCTTGGGAAAGGTATGTATAAAGGTCATCGTAGGATGTGCATTTCTCAAGGTAACATTTATGTACAGGATTGTAAAAATAGGTGATTTGTGTTCCTTTCTCTTGGAAGATTCAGTTGTATGTCAAATTTAAGTTTATCAAGTATTTTAGTTCTCACTTTAAATTTATTTTTGCTTCTAACTTGGCCAGATAAAATCAAATTCACATTATGCTCTTCTTCGTTGTTAGTATTGGCTGGTATTCATGTATTATTATATAAATTCGTTAGTATATCAACAGTTTTCCTTCTTAATTCATAGTATTCTGTGTTGAATTACAGTGACATATATGGTGTGCTGTTGCTTCACTTGTTCTGGAGAACCATTTTACCATTTCTCCTGATACTTCCTTACCATTGCGATTGTGGTGCATCTGTGCAAACTTAGTGCCATACTTGTCTCCAAAATGGTTATTTTTCTACATTATGAAGAGATTAACCTTGCATTTGACCGGGTTTGCTTTGTAGTAATGTTTTAATTTTATTTTTCAGTTAATTAGTTCTGTTCTGTATAATTCTCACCGATACTTTTGAACCATGATCTAAATTATTGCTATTGTTGTGTTTTCTAGATGCTTACAATTTTCTACATATCTTTTACCGATCATGCGGTACTAGAACTATTATGGATTTTTTTATTATTTATATGCTTACAGAGAATCATCATGCTCCATGATGCCATTAACAGACAAAATTTGACTTCATTCTTGATTTGTTAATTTATAACCTATGCGTCATTTTTAATGTTGTGAGTTATGTCTAATATATCTATCTAGATCTTTTGCTGTTTTGGTGATATCTGTCTTGATGTCAACCATGGAGTACTAAGTGACACCTTTCGAGACAATTTTTGGGACTTTTTCAACATGAGCCAACTGCTTGGTTACTACTCTTATGATAACAGTTGAATATGCTAGTTCATGAATATGAATCTGCCTCTATTTCTTCCTGTTTGTCTTTTTTCCTCCTGAACTAAACCAAGCTGCTTCCAGCAAATGTAAATTATGGCATTATTTGTACTGAAGCATTATTATTCTGTAGGAAAGTTAGGTTCACTATATAATTGCATGTTTATGTCAACATTCTGGTAGAAATACCAGAGAGCCATCTTTGGTATATTTTGCTTGTTATTTGTTGAATATCACAATTTAAAATTATCCTTGTCATTCATTGTGGCGTATCAGCAATCTCACCTAGGTTTGATGGATTCTATAGGATGCAACCATTGAACAACTTCTTCCCATTTTCCTTTCCCTGCTAAAAGATGAGTTTCCAGATGTTCGACTGAATATAATCAGCAAACTTGATCAAGTAAATCAGGTAAGCATTTTTTTTGCAATGGTGGCACTGAATGTGATGTCTTTTGGGTTGTCTACGCTAATTAATAGTCCAATTCCACTTTCCCTGGTGATAATTACATCAGATAACTACTTTATTATTTAATGGCATTAATCATTCTCTGGAATTAATCTATTAAAATTTATGGTCAAATATGGGTTCTTGTGCAGGTTATTGGTATTGACTTGTTGTCCCAATCTCTGTTACCGGCAATTGTGGAGCTTGCAGAGGATAGACATTGGCGAGTCCGCCTTGCCATAATTGAGTACATTCCTTTGTTGGCAAGTCAGTTAGGTGTTGGATTTTTCGATGATAAGCTTGGTGCTCTGTGCATGCAGTGGTTGGAAGATAAGGTATGTGAGGTCTACTGCATAGTACTTGGAAAGGAATGTTCGATGCATAATCCGCTGTCTCCTTTAACCTTTTGCTTGAACATCATCTTGTTTCAGGGATTGCTGTATTTTTTTGTTTTAGATTCAGATTGAACCGATAAGTGTTCTCCAATGATACAATAGAAGCCACTCTAATGACAACAGTTTATTACATGACCATTCAATTAAAGTGGTCCTTCTGTTATCTGTATTGTTGGAAAGATTGATATGTCATGCATCCATATTCAATTCTTCCTGTCTTGCATGGTGTGGCTACTAGCAGAAACTTATATTTGCACAGAGTGTTATGGTTTTTTTTTCCATTAATTATTATTCTTCTGGATGTACAACACAAGAACCTTGCTGATATATGTTTTTGTTGTGTTCATCATTTTAACTTTTTATGTTTATGTATTAAAATACCTAAAATTTATTAGTAATGCACTCATATAAGATTTGCAAAGACGCATATAACTGTTGATTGTTTTGTATCGTTCTGACAAGTAAATTAATTTCAGTCAGTTAGAAAGGCAGTTCAGAAAAACTTACCTATATGTTCAATTATTCTGCAGGTTTTTTCAATTAGAGAGGCAGCTGCTACTAACTTGAAACGTCTCGCAGAAGAATTTGGCCCAGAATGGGCAATGCAGCACATAGTTCCAGAGGTTTGCTTCCACTATAGGCAGTTGTCTATCTACTATGTTCTATGCTTGGTTTTCAATTTTAAGCCACCTTGTGTCTGCAACAACCTTCTTGCTTCTGCTTTGGGGCCCTAAGAAATCAGATTCTTGTTTCTTTGTAATTACTTGCTGGTATCAATCACGGGAGGATTATGTTGAAGCATTTACAGGTGATAATCTTCCTGAAAAGTGATGCCTTAGTAATTGAATATAAAAGTGATGATTTTCTATAAGGCTTTAGGCTAGATGGATTATTTATGTCATACTATTGGCGGGCTTTAGAGAAGATGGTTTTTAATTGATTTTTATTTTTCATTTGCCTTTTAGTTAATAATTGACCATATGTTTAGCTATTCCAAGTGATCAGACTAGATCTATCCGTTTTAAGTCTGTACCATGGTAGATTTGGCTGGGAAGTATGAGATGATAGTAGTTTACTACTATAGCTGTGGCAGACTTGCAAAGGAGCAAGGTTCACTTTATTGGAGTTTTGAGTGTCATGATGATATATATAGTCCATGCATGTCCAAGCTGACACATTTGAGCTCTGATTTGGTAGTTTCCAAGTTGCAACATATATTTGTGTATTATGTGAATAAATCATTGAATTAAGTAGTTTTTTATGTTTTACCCCTTTCTATGTTTGCTGCATTTGGGACTTCTAGCTAATTTCTACATTAAAGTCTTTTTGGAAGTGGAGAGCTATCATAGGATGGCAATGTATATATCTTTTCTTTCATATAGATTCTATTCTGTCATTTTATAATTCATATATCAAAACATAAAAGTTTGTTTATTTTCCTTTATATGAGCTAACATGGAAGGTAATTTTGATGCGACTTTGGAGATGTGGAGATAGTTCTAGAGGTTTTATTAGAAGAGTTATTTGGTAAGTTGCAATTATTCTGTATTTTGGGTTGGTGAGATCATCTGCCTGTTTGACCTAGGAGTTAAACTTCTGTGATATACTTGGCAATGGCTTTATTATTTTGGCAAGTTGATTTGGTTTATTCGAATTCACAATCAGATCAGTTGGATGAAGAAATATTGATAGTGGCTAGAAATTACAAAAATAAATTTATAATTCTGATCACATTGTCATCCTTTTCTTTCTAGGTGCTTGAGAAGATAAATAATCCACATTATTTGTATCGTATGACTGTTCTACGTGCAATCTCTCTTCTTGCCCCTGTCATGGGTGCCGATATCACATGCCAGAAGCTATTGCCTGTAGTGATTGCTTCATCCAAGGACAGGTAAATATGAACCCTCATTTTATAAAAAGGAAGTCTAGGGTAGCTAATTTTTTTATGGCAGCCAACTGTCCATCTCATCAAGAGATCACTTAACTCATACAGAGTGCCCAATATCAAATTCAATGTCGCAAAGGTTCTGCAGTCCCTTATTTCCGTACTTGACCAATCTGTGAGTACTAGTTTGTTGAACTCATCCTATGCCCATATTCTTCTCATTGATCTGAATTTTGCCCAATTTCTGATGTATGGCAGGTGGTGGACAAGACCATTAGACCTTGTCTGGTTGAGCTCAGTGAGGACCCAGATGTGGATGTCAGGTATTTTGCTGGCCAAGCGCTACAGGCATGTGATCAAGTTATGATGTCAAGCTAGTGAATGTTTTGTGTTTATGGTGTCCATCTCCAAAACTTGATGCTTTACCACGATGTGTGACATCTGAAAGGTGGTAGACTTTCAGCTTTCCTCTGGGACCTGTAATTGATGTGTGAAGCTTACAAAAAGAAAAAAACTAATTTTTCTCTGGTCTTTTGTATGCTATGTTTCTTGCAAATGGCGGTTCTGTTGGGGAGGATTGGAGACACATTGGATCTTCTGGGAAACTTCTCCTTTGAAGTGAAAACTAACAAGCTCATTGTGGTACATGTATTTGTCATTCAGAATAAACATGGCAATAGTATCCCGAAAAGAAGAAAACTTGAATATTTGCAGTATTATACATCATCAAACTATTACACCTATCAGTACACTTGCACTTGTTCAACTATTTGTATCATCTCAAGTGTTGATCTTTGTCGGAATACGCATAAAGCTTGTTAGTGTACTTGTTTTCATGTTCAGAGTGATGCATTATTCAACCGGGAGGGAGATTCTCAATCTGCTGTTGCACAAGCCTTTTGATTTGATACTTGGTGTCTTCCTGTGTAAGAAGATCAGTTTAGCATCTCCAGAAGATTACCTTTTTTATGCATAATTATGACTTGGTATGGTATCAAGTGATTGGAAAATGATAACATCAAAGCTTCTGAAACAAGGTTCTTGGTTAGCATTCCTCATCATGTGAATTGGGTGATGCCAACTTCTGTATCTGGTATACCCCTTTTACATTTCATGCTTGCATGTGTATGCCTTACTATTGATTCTTCTTGTTTTTGGCACACAAACTCTTCTGGAGCATTCAACAATCTTTTAGTTGAGAAATTGGTCCACTGCACTTCAACAAAGGCATATGATCAATACAGGGATACAAGGGGAATAAAGTCCACCAAAATGTAATGTGCAGAAGAAGATTTCAGGCAGCTGATCAGAAAGTGATTTTATCCAATAGCATATATATCCAAAAGGAGATGTGTGATAAAAGCTAAGTACACACATATCTTTGTTCGATAGAAGAAAGTTCAGTACACATCTGTTGGCTCTCGGCGGTTAGATTAGACATTTCGTTGGGAATCTTTTGACAATTAATAATGAGCTTTACTGGTATCTTTCCACTGATTCGAATCTAATAAGCATCGGAGTTCTCTGCAAAATGATAGATATGGCAATCTGACAAATGTATTTAATGTGTGTGCAGAATCACAGTGTTGGATTGAATTCTACTCATTTCTGGGCATTTTATGTGACTGCAGGAAATGAAAACTTAACAGTCATTTTCTTTAGAATGTCATAATCTTCACATGCTAATGGCTAATCAACTTAATTTAGTTAGTATTCTTTAGTATTTGATGATTGCTTATCTAAATATTTGTATCTATGGTTTAAATAGTTGTCGAAATTGCCTTCCATTTCAGCCATTAACTTCAATTGACAGCCAAATTCTGGAAATAGATAGGTGTGTAACACAGGCCAAAAGTCTTTGTCAAAATGGGGAACATAGAAACAAGTAATTTTCCTGCTGGAATATTGAACATATTGGACACTCACTTCATTTTTAGTCAACTTTTTTCTTAATCTTTACCAGTTCAATCCTCAAATCAGATGATTTAGTTAAAATCTAGAAGAACTTGTTAAAATGAATGTCCAAATGACACAAACAAAAGTTTCTGATGTCTTACAGAATTTTATTTTCATGGAAATTGTTTGACCTGTAAGAAAAGCAAATAATAATTTTCACCTGCAAGTCAAATATATTCTGAATTCTTCATTGTAATTTCCTTCCAAAGATCATTGAAGAGAAAACAGGAATGAAACAAGAAACAAGATTTGATGGTGCACTTCAACATCATCATCACAGATAAAAGTTCAGAATTGGAAGACACCACCAAGACAAAATGGATAACAAATATACAGAAGCAGAGACAAGAAAAGGAACAAAAAATCTTGGATGCAACAACATAACCAGCCATGATCATGGATCTTGGTTGAGAGAATTTGGCTGAACCAAGGAGAATGGCTGTGCTAGAAATCTAGGCTTGTCGTCTCCGGCCATCACCACCACAACTCTTGGCTCCATGTCTGCGTGAACGATCACAGGTTTCTCTTCCGAGCTTCCACCTCTAATGGCCGACCTCCGGTGGGAGCAAGCTAGTATGATGAGAGCAGCTGCTATAAGTATCATCACTGCACCAAAACCCCCAAAGAGGTAAGGAACTGGAGTTTGCCACACGTTTGGCACACTTGAATCCGACAAGCTTGCGGGCCTCATCTCTCCTCTCTTTGTGCTTATCCTTTGGCTTCCTTTCTGTATGTTCTTGCTGCAGATGCTGTGCTTGTCGGAGGTATTTATAGGTGAGAAGAAGTGGTGGTGGTGGCAGTGGTAGACATGGTGGAAACAAGTATATCAACATGAAGTGGTCCACTGGGTCACTCATGCTGGGATTTGGATGCTTTTACTTGGTTCTTTGGCAGATCTTGCTTCAACATCCTACTGATCCTCTTCCTAATGTGCACATTATTTTATCTGGCTCTTTAAGCTTGAGTTCTATCCATGGACAGTGATCTCCAGTGGCTTGTGGATATCATCCACTCTGGTGGATGCTGCCATGGACTGCAACAACCTTGTTCATACTGTTCTCTTGGAAGAAACCAAGTGCACGATGCTAGTGATAGAGCCTAGTTCTATAAATATCTGATTAACTAATAAATATAACATTGTTCATCAAAGCTCTGGATCAGCTGGAAGACCATGGTGGATTTTGGTCCCAGCAAGTGCTCTGTCATGCTTGGCAAGTAGTTCTTTGAGCTAATTCTTAGCTAACAAAAGCATCAAAACTTTACACAGCAAGTTTGTTCATGCAATGATGCATGTGTTTTCTGCTGTCTTTTCTATTTTTACCTCACTGTTGTAACATCTATCAAAGTATGGTGATGCAAACTTCTTTCTCTGATGAGTCCTTATCAAAACATTTTCCCCTGATGTACTACTTACTATAGACTGCAGTTCATTCATGGTCATGTTGGAGAATAATTTATGAGGTAACCCCAGTTTTTCCTCAACAAAAAATGAAAGTGGATTCACAACACACATGCAAACAGCAGAGACAAACAAAAGGCATGATTTTGTTGTTATATACAGACTTGAATCATCATTACCAAATCCACTTTGCAGCTTCAGGCCTCCACACCCAGCAGCCAAATCCAATCAAGGCTCTCATTTCCTTGTCATGCATTTAGAGTTGATTATAACCTTGAGCAAGGGAGTTTAGAATGGGATTCTGATGGATTTTTAGCTTATGGAGGACAGTCTTCTCTTATCTATAGCTTCAGAACACTGAAATGCTAACTGGATTAAACATTTCAGTTGTTATGAGATCTCTTGAACATTTTGATTTTGTAGTGAAGTGGTGAGTGACACTGGAATCCGTAGCAGCAGATACTCCATATTGATGTGGATGATGTGGCTGACAAGATTCTTCTTTGGCAGCTCAATCAAACTCAGCACAAACTACTTGTAGGCAATTCCATACCATCTTTATGTCTGCATCATTCAGGAAATCAGAAACCACACTGGCCTCATCCAATGTGCTGCTGGCCAACAGCTGAATTTAGTATAAGATATGATCCTTTTACAAAATCCAGTGGGCACATCACCTTGATTAGGATCTGAGTTTGAATTGAAAATTTGGAGTGGAATCTATGCCAATAATTTTGCAAGAACAAACTACATAGGATGATTTGAGAATATTTATAGGCTAAAAACAAATAGAAGGCACAGAAAAGGTGAATGATTCTGATCACCCCCAAAGGAGAATCAGAAGCATCCCAAGATATCAAAGATTTCCTAGAACCTGTAATTGCAATGTTAAGATACCTTATTGCAAATGAAAGGTATGGTTGTTTGCTGCAATTGCAAGAGAATATAGAATGCGCAACAAAGCTCATGTTCCAAGTTTCATAAAAGGGAATGTAATTGCCAATCAAATGTATTCTCTGTCACACTTCAAACTTAGCCTGCCAAGTATATATGCTGAGATGGTAGTTTGTTTCTGCTATTTCTTTTGGTTGATGACTTTTCTTTGAGTTCATGTGCTTAAGAAATTGAGGCATGCAGTTTTAGTTGCAATGTAGAAATATAATTTATTTTCTATCTCAAAATAAAATACAATATGTTGTTAGAAACTTTACAGAAGCTCCTCACAATAGAAAACAGATTACAGGTGACTACATATGAGTCCTTCTGAGAAGTATTTGTTCTTCCTCAAGATCTAAGTGATCGTTCAGTGAAATATGTTTAGTCAATTATTATTTCTGCCCTTTTCAGTGGATATTCTTATCTCCCAATTATCAGAAGTAAAATTAGAGGTTACAAAATGAAGTCACAAACATTTTTTTTTTTCTTTGAAGAACACGAAGAACTCGAGTTAGCCAGTAAGGTTCGTAATATTGCTCGGTACAGATTAGTATCGTTTGGCATGGGACACTTTGTATTTCATCAGATAATTTTTTTTGTTATTATTATTATTATTATTTTTTTTTTCCAAATACATTGGACGTATTTACGGTATGAGCCTAAGTTGTAATTAATATCTATATTAGAAGGGACAAATCCTAGTGGAGGCCAAAGGAGACATGATCTTTTGATGGCAAAACCTTGGGATTATATCTGTTTTCATTCATTCTCATTTGCCAAAAATGGAAAAAATCTTAGGATTGGAACCCCGTAGCCACCCTAATGAAATAGGCTAAATGGTTCCGAATTGGCCCAACATTAAGTGGGCCAACTGGGCCCGTTGACGAAGGGGCTCCCGAGCGACTGCAAAGCAGAGTCCGCCGTCGCACTTGGAAGAGGTGCCTTAGCGTTATGGGTTCCTCGCATCTCCGGCCGCGGACGGCAATGGCGATTAGGGCTCGTCTCGGGTTCGTGATCCTCCTCTCCCTCTTCTTCTCGGCGACGTTATCCACCGCGCTCTACGAGGATCAGGTCGGGCTCGCAGATTGGTGCGTAGATCGATCTCCTCGCTCTTCTTCCCGCCGGGATCCCTTTGTTGCTTTACTTCTTATTGGACCAAGTCGTTCTTTTCAAACCAAATTATACATAGGTTTTTGAGGAATCAATCGTGTTCTCTTCGAGTAGTGTTTACAGCTGGATCTTCCGTGATCTAAGGTAATCGGTACCAGTTAGGATTGGGTATTTGTATGCGCGTAAAGGTGGAATTTTTAGATAGTATACGTTTGGTTAGAACTTGTAGATGAACATGGAATTTGATTGTGCAGGTTATAGATTTAACTTGTTCAAGTGAGTGACAGCTCTGCAAAATTGTATCGACTTGATTGCAGTCAAAAGAAATTAATTATATCATGGAATAGCATATCTATGATGCATCCGAAAGGAATTGAACATGGCATGACGTGGACTTTCAAAGGAATTCTTAGATTATCCTAGTAGTTTCCTAAAAAAATGTTTCGTTTTGATGAGTTCTTACTACTTCTGAACCATATATTGGTGATTTGATATGGTTTGATCAATCTCCGTGCTCGTTTTCTCTGAAAATCAATCTCCAGCTTGTACTCATTTTCTCTCAAACATATATTGGTGATTTGATATGGTTTGATCAATCTCCAGCTTGTATCATTTTCTCCCAAGTTGATCCTGGCCAACGTTTGGTCAGTTATGGATGGCTTTTTTTTTTATTTCACAAAATATGATATGATGATTTGATTTTATGATTCGCTTGATATTGAATCCATTTGTAAATCTTCTTGAAATTGATTTTGTTTACATTCCTTTCGATTTATTACCTTAACCATTCAACATCTGTTTTCTGTAGCTGTGCTATAGTGGCTAACTTGCCTATTTTACTTTCCTTTGCCCTGTGAATTTTCTTCCTGTTCAAGAAATATCTGAGATCGTGTTGTCTTCCTTTCTCTATATGCCAACGACAACTTTGAAATGGGATGAAACACAGGCATGCATTGAGTTGGCACTTTTCAGTGTAATAATGAATATTGTTATTACATGCAAAATGAAGATAAGATAGGCTCCCAGTACAAGTTTTGGATGCTTAGAGTTTTAGCCTGGCTCTGTTGAAAAATAAGAAGAAGAAAAAAAGAATCATGGCCACCATTTGTTGTATCTTTCTTTTGAAGAATTAGATATTCATCTATTCAGCTATATGCTTCTCTCTCCCGAGTGTAAATTTTGATGCTGTCCCTAAACAAGAAGTGCATGTTCAGCTTACAGGATTTGAGTAGAAAAAATAAGTTTATGTTGATTTCGAGGAATGGATATGGAACATAAGTTGAAAAATAAGCCATGTGATAACCCATGAATCATTCGATCTACTTATGCCTATTGATCTGTATTTGCATGTCATATGAATATTGAACTATTTTATATGTTTCTTGTTCTTTGGAGGTGTCCATTTAGAGACAAGTACATATGTGATTTTAGAATATTCTGTAGGAATTTTTAAATAAGAAAATTTAGGTTAAGACTCCAAGCATCTCTTTGACAAATTGTGGATTATGTGGCTCACCAAGTTAATCTTATTCATTACCATGTTGCAGTAGTAACAATGATTATCATAATCTTGTGCTACTCTTTCTTATGATGCTTATGTCACCTGTTGCTCTAAACATTTTTAGCAGTGTATTAACTGAAGATTTGTTCTTTTTTTGTTGTTATCTCTTGAATAGTTTAAGCCAACTTTTCTCATCATACAGGCATCATAAGTACATTGGTAAAGTAAAACATGCTGTGTTTCACACACAAAAGACAGGGAGAAAGCGTGTAGTGGTATCTACCGAAGAGAATGTTGTTGCCTCTCTTGACCTCCGTACAGGCTTTATATGTGAGTTTGACTTCTATATGTTGTGAATATATTCAGCCTCTGCTTATTGTCCAAACTCCAAAGTAGTATTACTCTTAAGTAGGAAACCTTTTTTTATGCATAGTTAGCAAATTTATTTGGTGATATTTATATAACTCTAATTTGGGTTCCCTTTCTTTCTGAGAATTCTACTAAGTCTCAATCAGCTTGATTTTGTGCAGTTTGGAGAAATGTTCTTGGGAAAAATGACCATATTGATCAAGTTGACATTGCTCTTGGGAAATGTAATTTTCTCTCTTTGTTGACTTTAGCGTCCTAATGTTTTATTTTACACTTTCTAGGTTATTGTTCCTTGTAGCCTTGATTCTTTTAATCCTGTACTTTTAGCTATATGTTCCTTGTAGAAATCAACATCCTCTGTACTTCCTATATTCTTTCACATGCTTGGCTCCTTCTGCGCCCTGTTTTCTTCTTTATTGCTTACAGTTGCTTTTTGTGGTTGATGCAAACTGTGGTGAAGTACTTGTAGTGATTAGGTTCTATATATAGTGACAATCATAGATTTAAGAGCTGGGCATGCCTACTTGCAGTTTGCATGTTGCATGCTATTCCATGCCAACACTCAACTGATGTACAACTCAAAAGAAATCCCAAAGTGGTAAATCAAATAATTTTGGTTGGAAAAGAACAATTATCACGTTAGTTGTGAAAAGATGAACAACATTATGTTGTGATTAGTGACTAAAGTTTTGAGCATGTCCACCAAACTCAAGCATCTCACATCTTATTTATTTTGACAATTTGATGATCTTAGCTGCCGAGTCAACATATCCTTGTGTTGGATGTAGATATAATTAAAATGCGAACTTTTGATGTTTGATAAATAGTCCATTGCTCAAAATAGTTTATTATCAACTTTTTTTTAAGAGAATAAATACATCTAAAAATGTCGTGAAGTATGTGGGGTGAAAATGTTCCTAACGTAACATGATCCTTTTACTGTGAATTTTAAGTGCCTTGATCAAGTCGGGCCAAAATACAACTGCCAATTGCAACCTCGTTCATGTACACTTCATAGGTGGTTACACATTTTCTTGTAAAATAATATTGAAGAACTTAGAAATGATTTGTCTACCTAGTGCAAAGCTCAATGGTAGAAAAAATCCATGTAGCTAACCAAAATAGTAAAGATATTCTGGTGTGTTGTTCTTGTTGTTATATTGCGAACTGGAGTAACATATCCAACAACCAATAAGTAAAATGTTGTGTGTTTAACTTATATTTTTATGTTAGAAAGTGTAGCTAAAATAATAGTTTATTATGCTGTTGGTTCCTTTATATAGTGTAAGTTTTAGTTAGCTTGAACATTTCATAGATTGAATTATAGTTAAAATCAAGGTATATAGTTTCGAATGATACTGCCTGGTATGGGCGGTATGTACCGGTCCGACAATAAACCGGTACACGGACCGCTCGTTATCGGACGATTTTTTTTATTTATAAATAAATAAATATATATATACATATATATAAAGACGACGTTGCCTCATTTTTCTCGACGAGATCGCACATTTTTTTTAACTTATATATATAAATAAATAGATATAAATAAAAGATTATATATATATATATATATATATATATATATATATCTCGGTATAAGTACCGTACCTTCCTGAGAGAATGTCGAAACTTCAGTACGGTATGATATTCCAATCCTTGGTTAAAATTAATTGAACCTTTCATAGCTTTAGTTAATCCATCTCTCAGTATTTTATGCAAACACTGTAACTCCTTTGCTTGTTTAAATTATATTTCGTTGCTTTCTCTTTCTTCAAGATTGTGAAGAACATGGCATAGATATATATTATAAAATATATTCCATGTTTATTTCTTTCAGATGTTGTTACACTATCCTCGGGAGGAAGTATATTAAGGGCATGGAACCTTCCTGATGGTCAAATGATATGGGAGTCGACTCTTCCAGTTTCAACCCTTTCGAAATCTTCGTTGTATGTTCTGGTAAGAAGTAGAGATCTGTATATCTAATTTCTATTACATATTAGCATGAGAAGAAATAGGCATTTTTATTTCAAAGAATCTGAATTTACCGCAATAAGCTTACAGGCAAATATGAATGTGGGAAAAGATAATTTGATTCTTGTTTTTGGTGGATCATCAATTCATGCCTTGTCAAGCATGGATGGGCAAATTGTTTGGAGAAAAGAATTGTCCATTGACAGGTATCGGTTAACTTCTTTTTGGTCTTCCTTTTTGAATTATTTACTTTTTCTTTGTACAAATATAATTATACTTTGCATTTTTCTTTGTGATTGCAGCTTAGAGATTCAGCAGATTTTTCAACCTCATGACAGTGATATCATAAATGCTGTAGGATTTGTTGGTTCATCAGAATTTGTTGTGTATCAGATCAGTTATAGAACTGGGGAGGTGATGCAGCAAAGCAAAGCTTCCTTTGAAAGTGGTTTCTGTGGTGAAGCATCTCTTGTTTTTGACAATTTGGTCGTAGCATTAGATGCCAGCAAGTCATCTTTAGTTTCAATAAGTTTAAAAAATGAAGTTATAAATTTCCACCAGATAAATCTATCAGATCTTGTGCCAGATTTTTCTGGGAAGGTTACATTATTGCCTTTAAAGTTCAATGGCATGCTTGCAATAGAAATTGCTTCATCAATACTTTTGTTGAGAGTTAAAGGTGCTACTGAGCTTGAGTTTGTTGAGAAAATTAGCCATCCATTCGCCTTTAGCGATGCTCTCCCTTTATCAAAAGAACAACAAGCTTTTGCAATTTTGCAGCATGACGAATCAAAAATCCACTTCAAGGTGAAATCGGATAATGATTTGAGAAATGAGATTCTTAAAGAAACCATACAGATGGACAGTCAAAGGGGAAATATTGAGAAGGTTTTTATTAATAATTATATTCGAACAGATAGAACACATGGTTTTCGGTTTTTAGTTGTTATGGAAGATCACTCACTATTATTAATACAACAAGGTGAGATTGTATGGAGTAGGGAGGATGGTTTGGCATCTATTGTTGATTCAACAACATCTGAACTACCTGTTGAGAAGGAAGGTGTATCAGTTGCAGAGGTGGAACACAACCTTTTTGAGTGGCTCAAGGTATTCTTTCTTTCACATGGAATTTCTTTTACATCAGATACAATTGAAGATAAATTTTTTTCGTAGAAAAGATTATTCTTTTTATCACAGTTCATACTTGCTGGGAATTGATAGTTACCAATTTGTTGATAGTTTTCTTGAAAGGATTAGATCATTGGTCTCCTGAAATGATAATTCTGACACTTTGATATACTAAAAAAATAATGATAGCTGTTGGTAATCCACCACCGATCTAGTTCAGGTCCAATTCTACCAGTTTACTGATGTATGGTACACTCGTACATGTCACTGAATCGAGAAGGGGGAGGAGACAAAGGAGGGGGAGGTAGGGGGAGAAGGAGAAGTATCCTGGGAGGGCGGGAGGGAGGCATGAGGTGCAAGAAGAAAGTATCATGTGCAAGGCTGCAAGCGCTATAAAACCTGTTTGCCACCCCTTAAAAATAAAAAAAATTGAACCAAACGAAACTTGGTGAATGAAAAGCTCTGGTCTGCGTTCCAATTTAATCCTGGACTGGTATGTACATACCTGTCTGAGTGAAATTTAAAACCCTGGTTGAATCAGTACCACATTTGGCATCAAATCATCTCTACATTGTGAGGTAAATAGTTTTGTTCCTTTGCTTACATACCTTGAGGTTAATTCCTTTTAGTGTTTTGGAGTGTCTGTCACCATGCTTGCTACTTGTATTCAGCTCTCTCGTATTTGCATGATAGTCTGGAATCTGGATACTAGTTGTTAGTTCACTTTCATTTTCACTATTTAATCGAAGAACCTAAAAGCGAATAGATTAAGGGTCCTATTTGTCCTGAATTTTTCATTCTGTGATGGAAATTTATCTTCTACCATATGATTAGAAACAGAATTGGAGTTTCTGATTGGGGGGTGTTTTGCAATATAACTAATGGAAGATAGCAATTAAACTGGATTGAAAACAGTCCAGTTAGAAAAAGAATCAAGAATTACTAATGAAAGATGGCTGGCTACTGTTTTTAGTTGTATCCATTTTGTATTAGATTTGGCTTGGCAATATAGTGGGATGGTGATTCGGGGGGACTGCAAATCATTTATTCCCAGTTCGGTAGCCTATCTGATATGTAATTTACAACAAGATTGTATTAACATAGAATTCAGTTGTTGCTGATTAAGATTAATCTAATTATTTGCAGAAACATGATATGAAATATGTGACTTTTTCTTCCACTAGATCATTTGGTACGAAATTTACAACAAGATTGTATTAACATAGAATTCAGTTGTTGCTGATTAAGATTAATTTAATTATTTACAGAAACATGATATGAAATATGTGACTCTTTCTTCCACTTAGATCACTCAGTTTACTGTGATATAATGTGGTTGCATAAATATTTAGGTTGTCATGTGTTTGCATGAGGTCTCCCAGCATATTCAAAAGTTTATCCCTGCTAAGTATGGGTGATAGTGAGTTATGCACAAAGACTGGCATTTAGAGTGGACCATTTCATACTGGTTGGCATTTATATATCGAGGCATGATCCAGATCTCTTATGGCTCACGATCTGCTCTCAATTGTGACCCCCCAGCCCCATCACCATTTCTGGCATCCTGTCTCCTCTGCTCTCCACTGTCCTCTGTTGTTGATCTGCCTGATCTCCTGGTACTCCTCCTCCTCCTCCACCCTCGCTTCCCTCCCATCCTTCTTCCCCCCTATTCAGGGTACCATGGTACCATGGACTGGACCTGTATCGTTCTGGCCATGGGCCAGTACATCTATGCTACTTGAAATATCAGTCCTTGTTAATACATTTATGAATTCACTCGAATTTTTAGCAACATTAACCCTCATTAGTAGGTTTGCGAAAAATCACACTTGGTTACAAGGATATAAAAACCGGTCAGTTTGGTATGTAACCACCCATATTTATAGGTCCAACCAAGTAGTGTGACCAAAACGTATAGCTCGTTACAAACACAATAATGTGCATTTTTGATTTTTTATTATTATTTTATTCAATGATACTAAGCAGTTCAGGTTGGTATATCATCTTATATGCAAGTACCTTATGGGTCTGAGTTACGTAAACCTATAAAGGATATGCAAATCCTTGTCCCGCTGTTTTTTAACTGTGAAAAAGACAAGGAGCCTTTAAGTAGTTCTAAACAAGATGAAAAGTTTATAATGCCAAGATTTCACCATAATAGCAATGATACTGGTGAAATTTCATTTTATTTTGTTTAGTTGGAAAACCATGGCCTGCCACATTTTAAATGTGAAAAAGACGTGGAACCGTCAATGTAGTTTTGAATTATTCAAAAGAGTTATTATGTGAAGTCCTCACCAAGATAGCCTCATTTTGATTTGTAGTCTTGAACTCTTTATGTAGGTTTATTTTTATTTTTCTTTTGTCTATGCAAAATTATTTTTCAGTTCAGTTGAGCCATTTATCTTTGTAAATATTTATGCAAATATTGATTTTTTTAAAACATAATTTTAAAGAAGTGAATGACTTGAAGCTAAATGCCTTCTGATAGGGTGACTGTTTTTTGTCATGTTTCTGTAAATATGAAATTTGCATAGATGATTTTGTCAGTTGAACCTTGTTTCTTTTTAGTTATTTATATCCTCTTGATATTCTCAAGGAGTCATTGTCCACAATATATTTGCAAAAAGAAAACTTCCATTATTTGTTCTTATTCAAAGTATGTGTGGTACACATTGGGTTGAAGGGCATCAGAAATGAAAGTCTGCTCATCGTCTCTGTTTTTCTATGCTACAGTTAAATTAGCTTAATGGTTTACTGACATGTCCTCTCTATTTTCTTTCCTTGTGAAAGGGGCATATACTGAAACTTAAAGGAACTCTCATGCTTGCAAGTCCTGATGAAGTGGCTGCTATACAAGCTATTAGACTAAAAAGTTCTGAAAAAAATAAGATGACTCGGGATCACAATGGATTTCGAAAGCTAATTATTGTACTAACTAGAGCCGGAAAAGTTTTGGCACTACACACTGGAGATGGACGCGTTGTTTGGTCTGTTTTACTTCCTGCCCTTCGTAGATCAGAAACATGTGGAAATCCCTTTGCTTTAAGGGTATACCAGTGGCAGGTCCCTCATCATCATGCAATGCACGAGAATCCATCTGTCCTTGTAGTTGGCAGATGTGGGCATGGTTTTGATGCACCTGGCATTTTTTCAATTGTTGATTCCTACACTGGGAAAGTACAAAACTCTTTGATACTAGAGCACTCTGTGAGTCACATAATGCCTTTGCCCTTGACAGATTCAACAGAACAGCGCCTTCATCTTATCATAGATGCCAAGTTACAAGCCCATCTATACCCTAAAAATTCTGATTCTCTTAAACATTTCTTTAATGAGATGCCAAATATTTACTGGTATTTGGTTGAAGTAGAAAAAAACAAAATAAAAGGATATTCACTAGAAAGCAAAGCTGAACTGGACACAGCTGAGGAGTATGTCTTTCAGGCTAAAGAATTGTGGTCCATTATCTTCCCTTCTGAGTCTGAGAAGATTGCTGTGACTGCAACTAGAAAAATGAATGAGGTAAATGTTTATTCTATCACTTCTTTACTTTAATTTATCTGGCAGGTATAAACTAAAGTCTTTTTTGTAACTTTGTTTTAATATTTTTTTAAAATGCTTGGGTCCTCCAGATAGTTCATACCCAAGCAAAGGTTGTAGCAGATCAGGATGTAATGTATAAATATGTATCAAAAAACATACTTTTTGTTGCTACTGTTGCTCCTAAAGCTGCTGGAGAAATTGGTTCTGCCACACCAGAAGAAGCTTTGTTGTATGCTTATCTAATTGATACTGTCAGTGGGCGAATTTTGCATCGTGTGTGTCATCAGGGAGCACAGGGCCCTGTTCATGCTGTAAGTGATGCTAGTTGTTAACTGTCTATTTTTTTCATTCATCTCCATCTGCAACACTAAATGATAATCTTGAGCACTTATTTAGAAAACAGAATATTAATGCACTGTTTGGCTCTGTTTTGAAGGTTGTGAGTGAGAATTGGGTTGTCTATCACTACTTCAATCTTAGGGCGCACAGATATGAGATGTCAGTCATTGAGATATATGATCAATCTCGAGCGGTAGATATTCCTCATATGCACAGCAAGTTCTATCTTTCATTATTTGTTTTTTAATCATGTACCAAACAGTTTTATGGCTAAGGTTTTAATATATTTTGCAGGATAACAAAGATGTTTGGAAGCTTGTCCTGGGAAAGCATAATTTGACAGCACCTGTCTCTTTATATTCTAGACCAGATGTGATGGTCAAATCACAGTCGTACTTTTTTACTCACTCAGTTAAATCCATGGCGGTGACAGCAACAGCTAAGGGCATAACATCCAAGCAACTTCTAATTGGCACAATAGGTGATCAGGTGAGCCATTGTCAATGTAAGGATAATCAAAGTGATGATAGTTGGGCTAAAGAATAGCCCAGGCCTCTGAAAATTTTCACAGTTTTCCTGATTCTTAGCTTTTCCTTTCTTTTTGTTTCAGCTGAAAGTTTTTGGCATTACTGAATTGTTTTCTTATGCTTTTATTGCAATATTTATCTTGCCATTTAAACACAAACAGCAAAAATATGTCTTACACTGATATCCATGCATATATATATGAATAGAATATATGCATGTATTTACAAATATTACACATTTCTCTTAAGTGGCTTTTTTTCCACTCTGAGGTTGTTTATGAAAGGATTAACAGCCCATATGGAATGTTTGATTGAGGTACCCTGAAAACATCTTCATCTGATAAGCCTTATGGCCTTCTTGCATACAAATTAGAATCATCTGTGCTGGAGAGTCACCCTCCGCCTGTAGTTGATTTTTTTCTCTGCCTACCGTAGCCCATTGCACCATCATTAAGAGATTAATACAATATTTCCTCTCCTGTAGCAACTCCAGTCAGTGTTTAAACTTTCAATTGATGCAATTTGGGGCTCAGTGTATTCTTGCAAACCTCGATGTTTGATCATAAACAAATTATTCTTGGATAATATATCTAGGTAATAGTTAGCATGGGTTTCTTGGGTGCTTAATCGTAAACATGCCTGACCCAAATGATAGTTGAGTTGCTTGTGGTCCTGGGCATGTAACAAGAAGAAAAAGCCCAAGCTGTTCAATTTATATGTGGGTGCTGTTGGCATATGCATGTGGATCAAAAGTTCAAACCCGAGCCATGCTTAGAGATGTAAGCATGATATTGACTAATTCTAGCACTATTTTACATGGAGTGGATTAGTGGAATGCATAGAGGGAGGAAAAAAAGGCTTGCAGAAAAAGGGATAGATGTTAAGGGTGGTAGGGAAGGTCCTGATCTTATGGAGTACCCCAATTTTGGATATGGAAGTTGATAAGCTTTACAATCTCACTATAAAAAGAATTATAGAGTTTATTGCAAAAGGAAATGATTTGTTATTTGCAGGAGCTTAAATTTCTGTAGAAGAGATCTGGGAAGAGAATTTGCTTGTAGGTCCTCAAATGGCATGAAGGATAGGATTTGATTGGTTTGATGATAATTTATCCATAAATGAACGTGAAGTTACTATCAATGCTTTTGCTGGTGCAAGTTTATGGTTAATAGAGAAATTTTGCTTTTTCAATTTCAAGTCTACTTCTATATACTATGAAAATGAAAGTCTTCATTTGAACATTGTCAACTTTTTCAAAGAGAATGTCTGTGGAACCTTTTCTCAATGCAGTGTATAATTAGTGCCTAAGCCATGACTTATATGACAGGTCTTGGCACTTGATAAACGCTTTCTTGATCCTCGGCGTTCTGTCAATCCCACGCAATCAGAGAAGGAAGAGGGAATCATACCATTGACCGATTCTTTGCCAATTGTCCCTCAGGTTAGTGGTTTTTAAAATTTTCTTTACTTCATTTTCATTAGTTTTGGTTGCCTATTGAGAAACGTTTGGATCATGGAGCAAAATGAGTTTTCAGTGTAAGTCACTGTTGCTGTGGGTTTTTAGATGAGTGGTGAAATATATAGTCAAACCAAAGATATAAAAAGCAACAGTATCGATATACAAGTTGCAAACTTGTTCATGTAATGATCTAAGCAGTAAAATAGGGATTACATATTATGAGTTTTTCTTAGCTCATTATCTGCTCCCTGTTACCAACAAGCACTTTTTATTTTAATATTGACTTAGATAACCAAAGTGATTCGACTTGGGAAAATTCCTTGATGATTCAAAGTTTTGCTTTCAGAGAAGTTTGTAGTTGTTGGATGTGAATGATGTTGCTTTATACAAGTTCTAGGTTGATACAACCCACACAGGTCCTGTCGTATCATCATTTATCAGCCCTTTGAAACAAATTCCAAGGATTTTTATGAAAAATGATAGTTACTCATATGAAGGTTCAGTTGGACAAGTATTCAGTAACATGGAGTCTGAGATTGTTAGTATAATCTACCCGAAGTTACCGTCGAGCAACAAAGCACTTGATTGGCTTTTATTAGTTATTTTTTCTTTATTTGCTTAACTACTTTTTTGCTTCTATCTTTAGTACTCTTGAATATCTTTCTCGCCACTCTCCTGCTAGTGTCTAGATATTTGATAGATACCTTTGTAGTTTTATTTTTTGTATTTTTCGATACCCTGCTTCGATAAGATTATCCCTTTTTTTGCATATTAATGATACGATATCACATTAAATAATTTCCAATCCACCAGAAAGGTATCTTATGTGCATGACTTGACCATATTGTTCACGCTAATGTTAGAATCTTATTGCAGTCTTACATAACACACTCTCTTCAAGTGGAGGGCCTGAGAAGCATGGTAACAATACCTGCCAAGTTGGAATCCACTACACTCGTTTTTTCCTACGGCGTAGACCTCTTCTTTACCAGGATCGCTCCGTCAAGAACCTATGATTCACTTACCGAAGACTTCAGCTATGCCCTTCTTCTCATCACGATCGTTGTGCTAGTTGCTGCTATTTTCGTGACATGGGCCTTGTCCGAGAAAAAGGAGCTCAAAGAGAAATGGAGGTAAATGTATCTTCAAGGCACTATTTCTGTACCGAGACGAGTGCCCATCATTTTAAAGGTGTTTTGTTTTCTTGCCTTTTTATTTTTGGGGTCAAGCAGGAGAAACTATTGTTTCCATTTGATTTCCCATTAGCAATCTTGAGATTATTACATCGCTCCCAAGCGGACTTTTTTAAAGCTGGATAGCATCGAATTTGGTACCTTACATGTGTAGTAAGACAAAGATTGAACTTTTTTCTAGTGATGAACCAATTAGCATCTCATGTTGACCAATTGAGCCAAAACAATCATTTGCTTGTCTCATCAATAGATTCTGTTTCTACCTACAGGAGACTACTTATAGGCTGACAATGCAACTTTAAAGGTCAAAGGCTTTGACTCTCAGGATAAAATGTGATGCAATTAGGGAAGTTTAAGACCATTTGGCTGAGCCTTGTGTTCAGTTCAGCACAGCTCACTAGTAGACTTTCCTCCTATCCAAGGAAGAGTTTGATGCAAGAAGCACAACAACAAATCCATAATATGTTACATATTTCAGGTTGATCTTTTATTGAGCTATGCAGAACTCCTATTTTTAGTTACCAGTGAAATCTAATATTTTGCCACGATAAAAACGTAATGCTTTTGATAATTTTATATTGGTTGTAAGTGACCTCACGTAATTCTTTATATTTTTCATCAAGGCTTGAGATTGATATTAACTGTCTTCATCATTTAATGATGATTTATTAAGAGAGAGAAATCAGTTCAAGATGAAAAAGAGTTGTATGATCTCATGGAGATGCAACCATGATGATTAAATCATTCTACTCATGTCTAATTATATGTATATAAACACACAGACCTTTCTCATTGCCATGCTGCAGTGAACCCTACATCTTCTTGCTCTCCTCTTTGGATTCATGCTATTCCAATTCTCTCCATTCCATTGAATTCTAACCTCTTGCATGCACAAAAAGAAAACACTTTTCGTCATCTGAGAGATGAATGCTGTCATAGAGTTCTTCAAGTAAGCCAGCCAGACCTGTTCTTTGTACTGTTGTTCATAGGTTAAATAAACTGGAGCAAGTTTGCCAAGCCCAAACCCAGGCAGTGTTCATAAGATTGCTAGTCCCTAACTTAACCTAGCTATCAGTCACTTTTTACCTGGAAGAATAATACCAATGGGACCTGCTTCAAATAATGAAAGACCCATGACATG
The DNA here is from genome assembly GCF_036884655.1 of Musa acuminata AAA Group. NCBI lineage: Eukaryota > Viridiplantae > Streptophyta > Magnoliopsida > Zingiberales > Musaceae > Musa > Musa acuminata. The sequence goes on along the minus strand of NC_088352.1, from coordinate 10,128,185 downwards.
GGGGACCTGAGAGGTTCACATGCTTGGATGGAACATTGGTGGACTGAAACATCCAAGTTGTGGGACAGACAGGATGAACATGGTGGAGACAGCATCTTTAAATGTTACTGCAAAAGCTCTTGGTTGTCTGACCTGCCCTCGAGACCTGGGAGGAATGGAGAATTTAGCAGGATCAAGGACAGAATCATGTCCAGGAAAAGTTGCAGGAGTCATCTTCTCCCATGCAGGTCTCATAGATAGTACATGAGAATCAAGGAGATGAAACTTTAGTGCACCCAAATGGTTGCAGGCTCAGAACTTTGTAGTCCATCCACAGATTTATCACCAAGCATCACCATAGCTGGATATCAGATGACAACATTGTGGAGTTGGAATCTCCATGGATGGTTCAATGTTCAGACAACAAAATCTTTCCATTCTCTCAAGCCCACTCTGATGGTGGAATAGCTTAAGCCACACCAAAGCAATCTTCCTAGCAGAGGAGCTCTGTTTTAGCTCTTACATGGACAGTGCTTTGCAGTATGTATTCCTTTTGACCAACAATAATAACAATAATAATAATAATAATAATAATAATAATAATAATAATAATAATAATAATAATAATAATAATAATAATAACAACAATAATAATAATAATAATAATAATAATAATAATAATAATAATAATAATAATAATAATCTAGCATAGTTGCAACTTTCCATGAAATGGAGGACATCATGACCACTCAACTGCAACTTTGATGTGTCAATTACAACAATTGCATGTTCTTGGCCAGCTTTGTGGATCCATCCATCTATGGCTTCAGAGTTCAGATGCTGTGCCATCCATTATTAAGATTTATATCAATAATCATCGACATCTCAAGCCTATATATAGATGCTTCAGCTTAATTGCTAACACCATAAAGTCTTTCATGCTAATATGCATTCACCACAAGATTGTGGGAGAAGGCAGGTGAATCTTAGTAGCATAGGTGTGTTTAGGATGCACATGCTGTGGCTTCAAATAGCCAGCCAAAAAGAGGTAGGAGAGAAGGCCTTTAGACCAGAGAGAGAAAAAGAGCATCCTTCTGCAATGTCTCTCCTCCATCCAAGTAGGAACCACAGTGCCAGTCATATTTGGCACAGCAATGTGAAAGAGACATCATTCTTCTCTCTACATGACTGAAAAGTGAAGAGCTTGAGAGGTACAGTCTGGGGATGTAAAGGTATCAAATGTTCTCTCACCTTAACCAAATCTTTGTTCTACAACTCGAACACATCAATTTACTTCTGATACATATCAGCAACAATAAGTTATTTGTGAGCAATATCAGATCACTTTGTGGAAGCTCTATTGATCTCTAGACATCATTGGTTTGTTCTTTGTGATAATGAAACAGAAGGAAGATTCTGCTAGTTGTTAAGAAAAGGGATCATTGGTTTCTTGCCATAAATGTTGTAAACAATGATGAAGACATGCAGGGAAGGGGATTGGATTGTGTAGGAAAAGAATTAATTCTATGAAGAAGTTGACAGAGAATTTGAAATGGAGGACAGAGTCTGAAGAGGCAAAAACACATTCATATGCCAATTTTAGACCACATTGCAACATGAATTATCCCTGCCAAAGTTAACATGAGTTTAGTAGCTTGATCAACTTGATAACTCATCGTCTTAGGCTTGATCTGTGCTTCGATTACTTGTTGTCGAGACCGACGTTAAGCTCCAACTCTAATTGAGCAGTTTTCTTTTTATTTTATCTAAGACGACGACGATGATGATGATAACAACACCACCACCATCGACGACGACGATGACAACAACGAAGCTAAATGAATCTTCTATGGTTCTTAAGTTTCGAAAGTGATCAAGAACCATGTTCATGTACTATTTATACAATTTGCTCAACTACCACCATTATCAATCTTTTTCTTTCCTTTTCTTGGATCATTGGGATTGAGAGGTGTCAGTGTCACTTGCAAATGCAGTAGATAGGAGAACAATGTTGTCCTAAAGACAAACACTACAATCGAATAACTTATTGTTGTTCTATCTATCTATCTTGCAGAGTTCTTAGTTGGATCGATAACCAAACAACCGCTTGTCTCATAGAACTCCAAGTCACTGCTGCATCATTACATGACAGACAGTAAACTACTACTGCAGGAGTGGCTGAAGTCAAAATAATGGTGTCTTTCATTAGTCATCCATTGCTACCGAGTCAAAATCCCCTGCAAAGATCTCACTCGCTCTCAATCTCTCAGGCTTCTGCTTAGCAGACATCCACAGCAAATGTTGCAGTGCAAGAACAGCAGTTTACGTAACAAATTAATATAATTACGGTTTTATTCTCCTAATCAATCATTACAGCCTACACACTTTGCAACATCAAGCAAACTACAAGGAAGATAGAGAGAGAGAGAGAGAGAGAGAGAGAGAGAGCATAGGTATTGTACTATGATGAGGAAGCTGAAGTGAATCACACATCACACCACCATGGTTTGCCTTTCGAGGTCCATGAAACGAGTCTCATGGAACTTGGCAATGAAGGCGGAAGCCTTCACATCCACGTCCGGCTCGCCAACCCAGCGGCCTCGGTCCTCGTCGCTCGGCCGGACCTTCCTCGACGTGTACTTCGGCTCGCCATCAGCTTCTTCGTCTCTGCCATGCGACCTGAATAAGAAGAAGCAGGAAGAAGACCTGGAAGACGACTGACCTCCTCCCATTTCTGCGTGCGTCTGTCTCTCTCTTTCTCCTCGCCCTTTGGCTGAGAGTGAGGAGCGCCGGGCTTCCCCCATTTATAGCGTGGGGGAGAAGGGAAGGGACATGCCAACGGTGGAGAATGGTTGATGTGATGTGCCCAAAAGGGTGGTGGAGATACCATGACAAGGGCACGGAACTTGCAGTCCTCTGCTTTCCAGGTTGACCGAGAAGATCTCCTTCTCCCGGCACTGATGCCCGCCCTTTGGTTCATGGATGAGAGAGGAGCTCAGATTCATCGGGTCAGGCCCAAGTCGAGCTGCATTCAGCATCACAAGGAAGAGTCGTACCTGAGTTCCTCCATTAGCAAAGCACAGAGCATGGAGTGCTGCGGATGATACCAAATCGTCTGCTAAATCTCGGTCTCAATAGTTATAGTGACACCACATTTGTGTCCATCATCTTACGATTCACTCAAAAACTATAATATAATATATTACAGATTTTATGCTTTTATATATATATATATATATATATGATTATAAATTAAAAGAGACATGATATTTTGACTAAAGATATGATTTCTCTAAACAAGAGAGACAGAGATAGATACGAGTGTTGGTCCAAAGAGAGGTAGATATGATGAGTGTTTCTAGGTCACTTTGGATGGTGCCGTGATGCCACCCCCGACTTCCAGTTTAGGAGGTGCAGTTCCAAGTCATTTTTGAGAGAGGTAGGGGATGAGATGAAGCCGAATGATCCGAACCCTATGTTCGTCCATAGGGTGATTCAGAGACAACCTCAATAATGCTTGCCCGCTGTCATCACGTTGATGATTATTTTAGGAGCGTAGAATCTTGACTTCCTGGTCTTATGAGGTACGTATGTTTATGGTGAGAGAGTCTCGGCGTTGCAACGTACTTCCATCCATCCGGAGAGGCGTCCATCGGCCATTCGCAAAGAGGGGCCTGAAATGAAAGCTACAGCATTAGCAAACGAATAAAGATCAAACAAGGAGAGATGGTCTTTTACAGGAGGAGTTCAACGTGTCCTAACAACATTAAGTTGCAGGTGCTGTTCAAATCTAACCTAAATTAAAATCAAATCGATCCAAAATCGATTTGATTTTAATCGGTTATCTTCTTCGTTTCAACTGATCAATTCAAATCGAACAAAAATTGATAAGATCGTTTAGTTCCATGTTGATTGAGGAGCACATTGATAAGATCGTTTAGTTCCATGTTGATTGAGGAGTACGATAACCAAGGGTTCATAACTCCGTCAAATCTCTTTTATTCTCGTAGATGTTTTTTTAGAGTTTACATACTCCAACATGATAAAACTGTATAGATACACACCATTGACCGACCGACCGACCAAATGATCTCTTATCAAAAATAATTTAATCATTTGAACCAAAATCGATTTATTTTTTAAAATTATTTATAATTATAAATCGATTAATCGAACCAAATTAATCGATTTTGAGCCGATTCAAACCAAACTACCTACCATACCTTAATGATAAATGATGTAAACATCCTAGTAAATTGTACTCTATCCCTCTCATCCTAAGCTGAGGTCAGAATATAATAATCCAGAGTTATGAAAGATTTGGTGAACATGAGAATATGACAAGAACAAGGGAAGAAATGGAAGCTTTGGTATTTTGATGTCCTTTCTTCAGCAGAAAATTTTAAGTGCCATCCTCATAATAAATATTTGTATAAAAATAACAAGAAACATACTCAGGAAATATCTGCAACAAATTAGTTTTTGCCTATCCTTGAGATCTGATTATGAATGCAATGTCTGTAATTAATTGTAAGACATTCTGAGGCTCAGATGATCATATTAATAACATCTTCTGTTGTGGTATGTGTCCACAATTTCCTCATCAACCAAGCAACATCTGAATGATGCCTTGTCAAACATAAAGATCATTGTACCTTCCTTCCTCTAGCCATGAGGTGAGGATGGTTCTCTTTAATCCATGCTAAGACACTGCTGTTGCTCACCATTGTTTGGGTCAAGATTAGCACCCACCCAAAATATGATGATGCATGTAGAATTTGCTGGAAAAAGACTGAAGCAAATGACATCAATTCTTATCTAAACCTAAAGGGAATTAATTATCTGTCCATCACATTTAACATGCCTCCGTGAGACAGATAACAATTATCTTCCCAACTAATTACATGCAAAAAAAGAACCATCACAAGAAAGAGAGACCAAAAATGGAGTGTGAACAGGATATTCAGCTTAAATTTTGAACTTATATGAAGGATCTGTTCGTCATTACATCTTCATCTGTTCCTCTCTTGATGAAGGATAATTTCAAGATCATAGTGTTCAGTAATAATCAAATGGCATTGGGTTTTAGAAACAAAGAACAGAAATACCTACTTACCGTGTAGATCAAACCTAAATATCAATAAATTTAAGCACAAGCAATTAAGGTTAGAGGAAAATTTTCATAGATATCCCTGCCGAATATTAAAATATCCAATCAAGCTCTCCAAACTTGATAAGATCACTGATATCCCTGCAGCTATTAAAACCAAATATATCTCTTCCATCAGCTACCCTTTTCTGGGTAGCTAATCGTATGGGTTGCGATCTGATCAGAATTAGGGATAAGAAACACTAAAGAAATGGTCATTATACATGACAACAACCCAAGAAATGGAGTAGATCAAGGCAATTATGCAGACTCAACCCAATCCCTTGGAACTTGAGCAAGTGTCTCCCACACCCTTTCCCTTCCTTATCTAGTCCCTCTCTCGTATGCTTAAAACCCCTCCCAAATACTAACTAGCCCTCTTCGTCCCTTTAACTCATATTGGAAGGAGAAGAAAAAGAATATGCAGCCTCCACAAAATTTGCAAGACAAAATTTGCAAGATATGCAAGAAAAAGTGTTATACGGTGGTTTTAATCAAGATATGCAGTATCGAATGGTACCGTCCGATATGGGCGGTACATATCGATCCGATGATATACCAGTACGCGGATCACTCGGTACCGTTACAGTACTATAGTATTACATTATAGCAGTACTACAGTGCTATAATAATGAAGAAAATATATAAAATTGTTCGGTATGCCCTGGTGTACCGCTCGGTATGCCTTGATATACCGTTCGGTACACCGATATCGTGTCGTATCGAACTAATCTCGAAACACCGGTACGATACAGTATTACATATCTTGGTTTTAACCCTATCTCACGATAATTTTAACTTTCTTTTTATGTAAAACAATCAAATTCTCTATCCCCTATTAAGTTGGTTGTAGCTTTGGACTTGGATGACTATTTTGTCATACATTTCCTGACATTATAATTTCTGAAAACTTAATTGAATACCTATAGCTCTCTTTCAGTTGAATATGATACAAACTTGATAGTGTAAAAGCTTGATCAATATCTAATCATGGATATCTTTTCCAAGAGATCTAAAAATCTTAACGAGGAACAACTCACCAATTTATGCTTTTCATTTATTATAACTCTATCCGAAAATATCATATATCAGTACTTTTTTCAACCTTGTACTTTATTGTTTCTCACTTATCCACAAGATTTAGCAATCAATCCGTTCTATTCCAATAGACAAATCAGGATATAGAACCTTAAGCATCATGACCATGAGCCTCATGAACCCTATAAAAGTCTTTATACTGTGTCCCTGAATTAAAGACATAGAGAAACTAGACATAATTCAAAATAATCCTTTCTTTTTCTTTACCCATAAAATAAAATTAAACAATCAATCTCCATATTCTTTGTCATATTTTGCTCCTGTTGAACAAGGTTTTGCAGTCATGCTAAACCCTATATTAGTTTTCCTCTCCTTTCCTCCCTGACTTGGAAGCTTTCTATCTTAGAAATCATTATACATACTAAAGTAGCAAATTAGGTCCTCAATTTGGGCCCTCTCCATCTGATCCTTCGAGACCAATACAAGAAAAGCATAACCCTATTTTCAAATCTACTTAGAGGTCCACTCAAAAGTATTATGTCTGCACCTACTCAATGACCGATGCTCTTATCAATCCTTTGAAAAAATTATTATTGAATATAAAAAAATTTAGTCTGATCTAGAGTATTTGCCCAAATGGATCAAAATGTTACATCTTAATGAATCTATCATATTATTAATCATCAATATAACGATAAATTAATTATACATAAGTCGAGATCATGTCACTATAGTGATCAATAACATGTCAGATGGAGGGAGAGGGTACTTATAGTGACACGAGAGTGTCTAATTTGTTACAATCAGCTCGTGTGGACCTTATTTATGCTATGGTATTCTCTATAGCCTATAATGTTATCTCATAGTCTTTAACTCAGCCCACTCAAATATGACAGCCCATGAACATATTTTTTAAATAGTTATAACTATTTCAATGTGCTTTTCTTCATAATCAAGGAATGCATTAAAGGAGTTAGTTACTAGCTGTAAAACACTTAATTTCGTAATTCCCTATGAAGTGTTGTTTCATGCATTAGTACTTATTTTGATGTTTAGGGGTTAGAAAAAAGTTTAGAAACTGATGATATTAGCATAAGCTCTCTTGGAGTTCTCTCTTAAACTTTGTATCTCTTGGATGTTTCCTTGAGTCTTTTGTTTTCAGTTCTATATCTTTGTTTATTATTCTTGGGGTGGTAACTTTCTGTATCCCTTTATGATTTTAAACTTGGTGGTGAGCTATTTTTCGATTTTATTAAAGTATTAACGTGAGTTCATTCATTTTCTATCCGAAAAACTTATTCCAGCAAATACAATTGTACTATCAGCTTTCTTTCAAAATTCATTCTACATTACCCCCCGTATTAATTTGGTATTAGAGCTAAAGGTTAAAGATTATGACATGGTAAAATGAAAAAGATATAGTTGATGAAGATAGCAGCCATGAAAATGATGTTGAGTCGTTAAGGTTGTAGTTACGAAGATTGTTACATTATCTACAAGAAAAAAATAAAACCATTGAAGAACTTCGTAGTAAAAACAACCAACATGAAAATGATGTCCAAGAATTTACTTCTAATGATGATACTCCTCACCCATGGGAGTTGAGAAGATTTCGGGCAAGGTAAGGAGTACAAGACGAGTGACAGAACAAATACAGCCCAAGATTGGATATTTCGGAGTTTGAAGGTAAAATCAATGTTGATGACTTTATCGATTAGCTTAATACAATGGAAGTAATTTTTTATTTTCATGAAACCATAACAAAAGAAGGTAAAACTTGTGGTACTCAAACTCAAATGGAATGCATCTTTTTTGTAGGAAAATTTAAAAAAGTAAAGAGAAAGTGAGGGGAAGAGTAAGATCATGAGAAAATGAAAAGTGAGTTGAAGAGGAAATATTTACTTGACAACTATAGACAAGAAAGAGATCTTTTTTAAAATCCATGATTTCAAGCAAAAAGATCTTAGTGTGGAGGAGTACACAGTAAAATTCGATAATCTCATGTTAAAAGGAGAGCTTGTGGAACTAAAAGAGTAAACATACTTAGGAGGCCTGAAATATAAAATTGCTAAAGTCGTTCAACTATAGTCATATTGGTCTTTAAACGATGTGAGCAAGTTGGCTTTAAAAGTTGAAAAGCAATAGAAGTTTGAAAAGAGTCAAACAAAAAAAAAAAGGCTATACGAAAAGAGAAAATTCCAACATTACTACCCCAAGTGGTATCAAAAGAGTTCTCGGTACAGGTCAAAGCAAGGTGGTATCAAAAGTGCAAGACAATGGTGAAGGATCTGTTAGCAGCAAACAAACACATAATTCTTCTACCCCAAGTGGTCAGAAATGCTTCAAATGTCATGGTTTTGGGTATATTGCTTCAGATTGTCTAGATGGGAGGATTATTACTTTGGTTGAAGATCAATAGAGAAGAGCCGATGATGAACCAAAATATGATGATGATGTTAAGGAAGAAGTTACTTATACTGATCATGGTTTGTCTATTGTATTGCAACGTAGCTTACAAGTGTCCTATGTGACCGAGGATAAAAGTTGGGTGAGAAAGAACATGTTTCACACTAAATGCACTTCTCATAACAAGGTATGCTTAGTGATCATCGATAGTGGCAACTTTGAGAATGTCGTATCTATAGAGATGGTACAAAAGTTGAAGTTAGACACAATCTCTCATTCACATCCATATCAATTATGTTGGCTGCAAAAAGGAAATGACATCACGATCCGATTCTCATTGCACAGATCCATGGATATTATCAAAATATAATAAGCAAAAAGAATGTGTATCATGTCACATGTGTCATCACTCACGTGATTGGTTTGTAGGGCACCTATGACTAGCAGCCAACACTTGCTTCATTGCATGATGTGAGGAGTTTACATAACTTAACTTCCTTTTACAGGAGATTCATTAAGGGTTTCAGCTCTATTGTTGCTCAAATCACTGAATGCCTAAAAGATAATAAATTCAAGTGGACTAATGAGGTTGATGATCCCATTGAATGTTAAAAAGAAAGGTGACCGAAGCTCCTACCTTAGTTCTACCTAATTTTGACAATGTGTTTGAGGTTGAATATGATGCCTCTAATGTGGGAATTGATGCTGTTTTGAGTCAAGATGGAAAGCTCATTATCTTTTTTAGTGAAAAACTGAATGATACAAGAAGAAAATATTATACCTATGATAATGAGTTCTATGCCATTTATCGATTTTTATCTCATTGGAGTTGGTATCTTCTTGCCAAGTCATTTGTCCTATATTCTAATCATAAGACATTAAGGTTCATTAATCACCAACACAAGCTAAACAAGAGGCATGCAGCTTTGGTGAAGTTCTTGCAATCTTATAACTTTACAATCAAGCGCAAATCTGATGTTTAAAATGTAGTTGCTGATGCATTAAGTAGAAAGCATTCTTTATTATCAGTAATGGAAGTCAAAGTGGTTGGATTTGAGACATTCAAATATCTCTTTAAGAATGATGTGGATTATGGCTCAATATAGCAGAATTGCAAATCAGGTTCCTTTCAATAATTTTTTATCTTTGATGATTTTCTTTTTCGAGCTAATGTCTTATGTGTTCCATCTTGTTCTTTGAGACAAGTAATTTTAGCTGAAGCTCATAGTGATGTTTTAGGAGGACATTTCGGTAGGGACAAGACTCTAGCTCTTATTCAATCAAATTTCTTTTGGTCTAAGATGTTCAGAGATGCGGAGAGACATGTAAAACAATGTCGAGTGTCTTATTTAATAAAAATAAGAAGTCAAAATTCTAGTTTGTACACTTCATTGCTAGTGTCAAATGCTCCATGGGAGAAAAGTGAATCTTGATTTCATTTTGGTTGCCAAGAACCCAAAGTAACAAGAATTCTATCATGGTTGTTGTTAATAGATTTTTAAAAATATCTCACTTTATTCCCTACAACAAATCAAATGATGCATCTTATATTGATGATTTGTCTTTTAAGAAAATTGTTAGATTACATGGTATTCCAAGAACTATGGTATCTGATCGAGATTCAAAATTTCTCATTCATTTTTTAGAACTATTTGTAGGAAGCTAGGTACTTCTTTGAGTTTTAGCAGCTCGCATCATCCATAAATCGATGGGCAAATTAAGGTAATGAAAAAAAGCTTGGGAAACTTGCTTGGAAGCTATGTTGGCAAGAACATTAAGCAATGAGATCTCATTCTTCCACAAATTCAGTTTGCCTACAATCATTCTATGCATCATAGCATTGGTAAGAGTCCTTTTAAGGTTATTTATGATGCTAATCCTATTGGTCCTTTAGACTTAGTCCCTCATTCTACAACTAAGCAATTTCATAAAGATGCTGATGAAAGAGCTAAGTAGATAAAGAAGCTGCATACGGATGTTAAAGCAACTATTGAGAAGTAAAATGAGAGGTACATACAAACTGCTAACAAACATAGAAAACACGTGGAGTTTAATGCAAGTGATTTGGTCTGGATTATCTAAGGAAGAAGAGGTTTTCAATAGGAAAATTTAAAAAATTGAAACTAAAGGCTGATGGTACATTCAAGATGCTTAAGAGAATTGGCAAGAATGCTTATGAGATTGAGCTACCTGAAAATTATGGAGTGCCCCTAACATTTAATATGACTAATTTAAGTCCTTATCATAATCATATTGATGAAATAAACAATGACGTGAGGACGAGTCTTTTTCAACTAGGGGAGTGCCTAATTTGCTACAAATCAGCTTGTGTGGACTTTACTGATGCTATGGTATTCTCTATAGCCCATAATGTTGTCTCACAGCCTTTAACTTAGCCCACTCAAATATGTATTAAAGGAATTAGTTACTAATTATAAAACACTTAATTTCATAATTTTTTGTGTATAAAGGATTATTTTATGCACTAATACTTATTTTGAAGTTTAGGGGTTAGAAAGAAGTTTAGAAATTGATGATATTTACAGAAGCTCTCTTGAAGTTCTCTCTTAAACTATGTATCTCTTGGATGTTTCCTTTAGTGGTGAGTCTTTTGTTTTCAATTATTCTGTATCCTTATTTATTATCTTTGAGATGATAAACTTTCTGTATCCCTTTATGATTTTAAACTTGGTAATGAGTTATTTTTTATTTTATTAAGGTATTATCAGCTAGTCATAGGTGTCATACAATCCAATCATGTGAGTGATGACACGTGTGACTTGACACGTAGTCTTTTTGCTTATTATATTTTAGCACTTTATCACTTTATATTGATTGTTGCATATACATATATTGTGATATACATAGATCTATGCAATGAGAATCGGATCGTGATGAGATCACGTCAATGAGACCGTTTCGTTGATCCTAAATAATCCTGGTTATAAGTTACTCGAGAGGGACATCGAAATAACCGAACAGACTAGTGTGTTGTATACCTGTCCATATGATGGATACAGCTGGTCTCATAGCTGCTCATGTGGGGACACTAGGGATACAACACAAGTGCTTATTGGAGAATGAGTTCACTAATTGATCCGCTTACGGAATGCTGGATGGTTGATAATTCCTTATTGTCAAACAACGATTTCATAGTCTCAATTGTGTATCTGGTCCTTAGACTTGAGACACCAAGGATGTCCTGTATGAGTACTTTATTCTTTGATACCGGACTTATAGGTTTGGAGGTTTCAGATCTAGCATAGTTGGTCATCGGGAGTGGTAGCCAACCTTACGAGGACTATTGAGTATCGATAGAGGATCATCCACTCTTGGTGTCATAAGAGGAATATCTCATGTATTCTTGCTCAGATAAATCCCTGGCCAAGGTCATTCAGATTAAGAGAGAAAGAGTTATCCGAAAGAATCCGATTAGAGTGAGACTCGAGCAGAAACCATACGAGTCTGACAACACCATGCCCAGTATACGGTTTCTGAGATATTAGATGGATGAGGGACTATAGGTATACGACAACTGAGGACAGACAGGTCCAATGGATTGGATTCTCCTATATCATTTGGGGACTACGGCGTAGTGGCCTAATACGTCCATAGTCGATGAGTCGAGTGAATTATTATGGAGATAATAATTCACTGAGCCAGAATGAGTTCTAACAGGTATGACTCACAGTTAGCTCGATATTTGACCTAGACGATCACATACATATGGTAGGCATTACGATGAGTAGAGGTTCGGATATGAGATATCCGTCGGAGCCCCTATCTTATTGGATATCTAATAAGCACATGAATTATTGGATCCTATAAATGAGATCTAATAAAAGTCAATAAGATATTATTGGATAAAGATCCACTAATCTAATAGGCTTAGGTAGTTGGATAGAGATCCAATACCTAACAGGGCATGATCCATTAGGGTTAAGTTAATAAGGGACCTATATAAATACGAGAGAACCAATGGTTCATAGGTCATAGCCTTTTTGGATTGTCTCTTATATTCTCCTCTCCTTCTCCTCCTCAGATAACAGGTTTGATATTTTGAGGAGCATCATCGCAGTCCTACTATGTGGCACCGTTAGAGCGGAGAACACTTCCTCCTTCACCCTCTCCTAGAGATTTGTAGAGATTCAGGGATATACGATCTCCCTAGGTAATACAATCTTTCATATACGTAGTTTTAAGTTTTACGATTTTTGCATACCAATCTTCGCACGACAACGAACAATCGATGAAAAATTTAGAGATTTTATTTTTATTTTCTCGCATATGATGTCATCCCTAGATTTCTCAACATTATCATAAGTTCATTTCTTTTCTATCCTAAAAATTTATTCCAGTAAATATAATTATATTTTCAAAATTCATTCTCATACCGTATCATGCAGTCACTAGTCGGTGAAGTGGAGACCGCTACTTGCGGAGACAATACTCTACCAGCTTGTTCGGAAACTGCTCCACCATAAGATAAGCCACTGGAATCAATCAAAGAGCATCAACGGGGCGAAAGGGATTAAATCAAATTTATCGTGGTGGTGTAATCCACGGAGTCATCGTCATGTCTGACATCACCACCCAAGACGACAGGGAGCTCCTCACCCGCGGCAACCTCCGCCGCTGGCCCCGGACGACACAAAGGCATAGCTTTGATCCGCAACGTGCGAAGCTTTAGCCCAACTCATGTAGCGTCACATTAACATACTGTAGTTAGTTGTTTGAGCCCGATTCGTTCTGCTCACAAAGGAGTTGGGTTTGAGCCCAGCATTAGGCCGAGGTAAATAAATATACAATAAACGTTTGACGGTCTTCTCACCCTTCTTGACAAGGGATGATAGCGGATCAGATTTCTTTCAGATAACTTACGTCTAATAGACCAGCTAAAGCTAGATGAGGACAACCATTAATAGCGTCTGGGATGCATCGCCTCTTTCATCCCTGAGTCTCTTCCCTGCTAAAGAACATCTACATTATCTTCTACTGTTGTTTCCTCGGCCATATTTGGGAGGCCGGAGTAAACCTAATACATGTTATAACACTAAATATAGGGAATATTGTTGCTGAAAAATCGTTATTACTTGACCAGATAATGTAAAAGGGACATATTTAAACATAAAGGTAAAGCAACTAATAATATAATGCAAGTTCGGGAATACCTTTTAACATGTCTGCTGCATTGATGTCACAGAACAAATGACTGTTTCAGGGAGGACCCGTAATCACTGCTAAGAAATCAATCCACTGCATCGAACAGTCGAACAAGTATTGAAGTAGTACAACATAAAATGCTGTAGAAGTGGTCCACAATCAGTCTCATGGCTTGGCTTTCACTATAATGCCAGAAGAGCAGTAGCAATAAAGTCATGTCAAACAGGACTGGGATCTTAATGAGCATGTGCAGAAGAAAAGAAGATACGCAGAGCCATATGATATTAATCTTGAGAAGGCATACAAGGATGGCTGAGCACCATATTCATCACTTGGAGCTAGCAATAAGGAAACTATTATGCAGCAGTTCCTATTGCTTGCATATGTATCACTGGCCACACTGTAGAAAGTTCTGCAGTGTCAACTACAACTTTGCTAAATCATTCAGCTACTAAATGAAGGTCCCTTCACTAACCAGAGATTAGAGCTTGTCAGCATTTCAGATCACACCCATAATATTCTATTTGTCGAGAGAGATTTTATTCTTTAGCATGGCCTAGAATTGAAACATGGTCGAGTAAAACATGTCTCTACAAATTAGCCTGCACGCTTGACAGGGAACACATGACTGCAATGGTATGTGCAAAACTGATTGATGAGCAAGCCATTCATGCACAATAGGATCAGCCTGATAAGTTGGTGACAAATGGCATGTGTAATAAAAAAAGATTGTCGTAACAAAAATTTCCAATTTTGCTGGCAGAGAATATCATAAATATGTGTAATAGAAAAACTTAACACTTTTACTTTATTATATTGGCCAGATAACTACCAAAAGTTCCATGAATTCCATTGTCAATCATGTATCCATGAATCATTAAAATTATCAAAATCAATTATAGAAGTATCAAATTCTAGAATCTAAAGTTGAACCTGCACCCGATGCCATCACACCAGTAGAGGAAATAGATTTGTTCAGAAAAGAGTTTTGCAGACTGCGGAACTTATGTTTTTAACTGATCCCCATGATTGAAAGAAATCCAATCATACTTTTCAAATTCATTTGAAGGAAGGTGCACAAAATTGAGGGTCAAATGGCCATATAACTGAATCTTATAACGATGCAAAGATAAAATTTGAAGAGAAACTAGGATCAGGACGGTGAGTTTATTGGTTCTTTGGTTTTTTGTGTGTTTTCATCGATTGAAAAGAACCCAAAGCTCTTTCAGCATTTAGCAAGGTGCCAGACCATATAGGCCTATTAAAAAATAAAAGTAATTGAACTTGAAAACCAATATGCATAATCTAAAAATTAAGTTAGCAGGAGGGTAGCCCAAATATAAAATTAGAAGAAACTAATGTGTGTTTTAGTAAACTAAAAGAAATGAATGACTTGTATAATTAGTCATGCTTTCAATTCCTTTCCAATGTTCTAAAAGATAAAAATGACATGATGCCCTTTAACAGTTATCAAGATTTATAAGAGCATACAGAAGGAGAAAAGATAACTAACTACAAGAAGGCTTTTACATTCGACTAAGAATAAATAGTACTAGCATGACATTTTACATATACAGAAGAAAATAAGCTGCCCTCAAGAAACATAGTTGACTCATCTACCAACTAATATATGGTGAATACCGATAAATACAAAAGGAATATTGTGTTCAAGTTTAGTCAGCCATGCCCTAGCATGTAACATTGTTCTAGTTTCTATATAATAAATAGAAAAGGCAATAATCTGGCTAGGAAAGTAGACAAACAAAGAAAATATAAGAAAGACAATAATTGAATATAACCATGTTTGTACTCCACCCACCAGCTTTTGCTCATTGTTACATGTTTGCCATACCTTTTCTGGGCCTCAACTGGAACTTAGACAAAATATATAAGAACTATACATGATGCTATGACCCTTTAGACATCGAGGAAAACTAAGTTCGGATAGATAGATGACATTAAATCTCTCAAAATGGTTATAATTTACTCTCATTCACCTTGTCTATTATAGCATATCAAGGATATTACCCATGTTACCCAAAAATCAAAGCCTGGCACACTTTCAGTGCATTAGTGTACTCGACTAATTGCTTTCCGGATGCATGGTAGTGAAATTCACAAACACAGGAAGTTCTGCTTTTGCAACAAGAATGCAATACAAAAACCCAGGCAGTCAAGTCAAATCATATCCAACAATAGACATGCTATAAACAGGTAGCTATGTTATATGCATGTGATTTAACAAAAGTATATGAATTAATATGAATGCAAATATTTCCATATGTAGATCAAAAAGAGTCCTATCCATTCAGACAGTCATTGGAATTTCGTTATTTCACATAATACACACAAAGAAAGACATATATCACCAACATATCATACTCTCAAATCAAATATGCATTTACTGTATCATTTCCTGTTTACATATTCATGTTTAAATAGATTAATACAGATACACCTACAAGCATTACAAACATAATAAAAATAGAGGTTTCAGTGTCAGCTATGCATTCCTTCAACCATAGTTGTCTGATAAGGGGAAATTCTTGCATCCACAACTTGTAAGGATGCATCATGAGATTTCACAATCGAGGTAGCACAAGATATCTTCCAAAACCAGTGAAGTTGACTTCCAAATACGAGGCTAAGACTTCTCATGTTGTGAGTTAAACATGCAACAGGTACACCAGATCTCGTATTGGGTAAAACTCAGGGATCCTGAATTTGTTCTCTATGTAATGGGAGAAATTTAGAGAAAAATATTACTGTAGCTAAGCTTTATATGACCGAAATATGGAATATATCTCGATCATCTTCATAGGACACCATGCCTTTATGTCACACTAATCTGACCAGCTTTACTTTATCTTCCCATTTATTCCTCGCAGAACCAAGTTTAAGCCATCTCAGAATATATTCCAATCAATCATTTTTGACAAACTAACCAATAAAGCCAGCTTCCGTACTAAACAAAGATTTCTATCTCACTGCTGTCCATTTACCCCACTACATGCGTCAGCAAGGACCAGGAACATTTTTTTCCACCAAAGATGTATAGATCATATGGTAATGAAATGGAAAACGAATCAAAAACGTGGATGCAAAATGAAAGGCATAAGGAGACCATAGATCGAGCATATTAAATATTCTCTCCATTCATCATCATAATTCACCACGATCTTACTTCTGGTGACACTATCATTTATCAACTATAAAGATCTGCGAAGTACCTTCATCATATCTGCAAAAATCAATCACGATCTGCATCAAATGGATCACATCAAACAGCGCTAACAGCTCACTCGAACTACTTCCTTAGTCCCCAATCATCTATCTCAGAAATTTAAGGGAAAAACCAAAGCGAAGTGAGGGAACGAGAGGTCTGATGGATGGATGTACACTGAAGTCCGGATGCAGAGGTTTATCGACCGATTCCCGCTTTGTAACCTCAAACAGAAAGGAGCAATCGATCTAATCCACCATGAAAGAGGGACCAACAAGGCCAGGAAGAGATCGATAAACCGCTGCGTCCAGAGATCACTCGGTAGCTGCAAGGAGGAGAAGAGGAGATCTGAGATGGAATCCACTTACCGTGCCATTCCTTTTGTGCCGCTCAGTCTCCAGGATTGGGAATTGACTGGAATTAGAGAGGAGGAGGAGGGGCGAGGAATGGAGGAGCCGAGAGATATAAATCGGTGAGTAGCGGAACGGAGAACGAACGGGGAGAAGACTGATGACCTCAGCAAGAGTATTTTTACCTCTATACCCGTGCGATCTTTGGCGTGGTGCCAAGGGGCCCGCTATTTCTCTGGCGCAGGTGCGTCGAGTATGCAGAAGGGTAATTTAGTTTTTTTAACGTAGTAATGGTCGTTTGACCGTCGACACTGTACCCAAACGGACGGAGTGCTGTTTGCGGGATCCCGACATGGCTCGTTCGATGGATCCGGATCGTCCGTCTTAGAACAAACAGGGAGCGCGGTGGTTCCAACGGGCCCAACGTGTCCAGCTGGAGCTTCACGTTGAGATGATGGGACCCGGTAAAAGTTTCGTGTTTGCTGAACTTCACGAGACAAGAAAATCCACACGTGGGCACATCAATCCTGATAAATCATTTTTATTAATGATAGATGTAATTTAAATTTAAAAAATAATTAAAATTTATTTTAGTCCATATATAATTTTGATCGGTTAAGCTCTTATAATTTATTCATATCTAATATAATCTCAATATTTTTAAAAATATAACATATAAATCTCTCCCATCAAGTTTAAGTTAGAAACATGATTCATAATAAATCATTTAATACAATAACATATATAATTTAAGTTTAGAAAAAGACTATCATCAATAACGGGAGGAGACATCATCATGAAAATGATCAAATCCTGAGTCATTATTATTTAATAAAGCATCATACACATACCATCTCTCCCATGTTAACAATGAGCTCATGAGCTTTTGGTCATGCATAAAGTGGATATTCATCAACTAATCTGACGTTAGATACGCATTAGCCTTTTGATATCTCCTTCTTCTCTTGGATATTTTCGTCCCCACCAACTCTTACTTCATCCTCTCCTATCTCCTCACTCGCCATTCTTATGACGTGATGGTCTAACTCTTCATTACCTCTGCCTCCAACCTCTCTTACCTCTACCTCTCTATCTTCATTTATCGTTATGACCTCCGTTCCTTCATCTTCCTCAACAAGATAAACCTTAACACACTTTAAAATTTAAATTATAAGTATAATTATAATAATAATTTATTATGAGTCAACATGTAGTGTAAATAAACTCTAACGTCTATTAACTTAAATTTAATAAAAGAGATTTATATATTATATTTTTAAAAAATATAAGGATTATTTTAGATATAAATAAATCATAAAGATTTAAGTGGTTTATGATTAAAACTATAAGAGTTAAAATAAATTTAAATTATATGTATCATTATATTAATAATTTATTATGAATAAACATATCATATGAATTCTAACATGTAACTCATATATATATATATATATATATATATTTATTTATTTATTTAAGATCACACTAAACCAGCTCACATTTACATAAATTGCAGACGTAAGCAAGAAGAGTCATAAGTGTACGCTCTTCTCATGGTGGCCCCACCAATTTGGTATGCTTTGTGATCGGAGTACTTATCCCATCACCAACCAAATACCGTTGTTTATACATTAATACGGTTCATTTATCTCACAGCGGTATCAGCGGATCCGATAACCCGTGCAGATGAGTTGAACCCGGATCCGCTCGGATGGCATAAGGATCATGAACTCAGATTTGATCCATATTAATTCGATTAAGACCGTTCATTTACGCCCGTAATCGGTGTGATTCTAACTCAATAACAACCTCTGTGCGACTGCACCCGCAGTTGGGTTCAGAGTGGGGCCCATGGCTGACTTCCAGATGGTTGTCAAAGGGCCCACATGACTTCCAATAATTACGCCGGTAGGTGTGATGATGATATGAGTGTCGGTAACTGAATTGACTAAGCAGATTATGAAAATAATAATAAATGCCGTAAAATATTAGGGATATTTTAGTAAATATAAATATTTCTGGACCGAAATGAAGGAAGAGACTTGAAGAAAGCGCAAACCGCAAGCTCTTTGGCTGACAGTTTCGATTTGGTCTCGTCGCTCGTCGTCTCCTCACCCCTCGATCGCGAGAGAGGAGGTTTCTTGTAAGCCATAGGAAGATAAGGAGGAGGAGATGGGTTCCGATGCCGTGGCCGACGACGCCTATCTCACCGCCATGTCGCGGGACGTCGCCAGGAAAAAGAGGGTACCGATTCTTCTTCCCTCCTCCTTCGTTCTCGACATTGGATCTCAATTGCTTTTCTGACGTCATATTTTGTGACGATTAGACTAACAGGTCCGCGAAATTGAAGCAGTGCAAGCTCGACGCGCGGCGCGAGCAGTGGCTCTCGCAAGGTACCCACCCGATTGATTTGGCGCTAGGGTTTTGATTGTGGATTTTTGGGGATTTTGGTTTGTTTACTTGGAGGATCGATCGATCTTTGTTTATTGGGTTTTTGTGTTTTTGATGTTCTTGCTCTAAAAACTGGGTCCTGCTTCGGCTTTGTTTGCCGATCTGCAGTGAGGAACAAGGATTGCGTGGTGACGAGCAGGCGGCCGCCCGCTGCGTCCCCTCCCCGTCATCCGGTTCCTTCTGAGAAGTCGAACGGGAGGTTGAAGGAAGAGGAGCAGAAGGAGGAGCATCGGGTTGTAGCGGAACGGGATGGATCGATCTCTAACGACAGCGAGGACGGTTCTCCAACTCATGGCAGCACCATGAATGGATGCCCAAACGATAGTGTCAAGAGTTTAAGCAGCTATGGATCCTCCTCGAGAAGTATCAGCGATGCTGAAGAGGAGGAAGATGATTGTGAGGAGAGAGGTGATGAGAAAGGGGGCATGGACGATTGGGAAGCCTTTGCTGATGCATTGTCTGTCGTCGATGAACAACCCAATTCGAACCCTGTCGCCGGAAACCCAGATTCTAAGTCAATTCCCTGTGGCATGGACAAAGATTGCCATGAGGGTTTGGCAAAGCCTGTTGCTAAGCCGATGGTGCCCAGAGCTTGGAGGCCAGACGATGCTTCCCGCCCACAGAGCTTGCCCAACCTTTCAAAGCAGCGGAGCTTGCCGGTGAGCACAGAGCGGCGCCTTGCTGCAGCCGGGTGCGCACAGCATGGCATCCTCTCCACACCGTCTTCATGCCCCATTTGCTATGAGGACCTGGATCCAACTGACTCGAGCTTCCTCCCATGTAACTGTGGCTTTCGCCTTTGCTTGTTTTGCCACAAACGGATTCTCGAGGCAGACGGACGCTGCCCTGGGTGCAGGAAGCAGTATGCTCCTGTGGCGGGCGGTGAGGTCCGCATTGGTGGTGGAGGACAGCCTTTTGCTCTCCATCTATCTCGTTCTTGTAGCATGAGTTCAAGAACCTAGGTAGTCACGTCCACTGCTTTTCTATTCTTACAGTGAATGTTCTCGTTCAAGGAGACCTGTGGGACTTCTATGTTTTCGTCATTATAGAGTTTTCTTTTGAAGAAAGCCATGTGAATATGGGCATAGAGTTTGGGTGTATAAGAACTGATTTTGGTAACATAATGCGATTAAAATGTCTGCATCATTTGTATGAATGTGTGCATGTGAATGGACTGAATATGTTAATACGCAATTCTTTTTTTGGAACATGTTAATCCTTCTAGGTTGAAGCCCGAACATTACTTTAAATTAGCTTTCAACATTCGTTACTCTAAAACCAGGGGAAGTTACTTCTCTGTATATTTTATTGAATTCATGTTTTTGTTAATCAATGTCTTGTCTAAAAATTGTGTAAAGATACCTGTTAGACTACATGTTGCATTTTTCTTTTTCGTAGAAACTTATTGGTAGATTTCCTACTTTAATCCTGTGAATGATGCCTAGTTGTTATATGTTCTAATCATCTAATGCTTTTGCGAGTATAGTATGGCCCATCATATTTACTTAAATGCATCTCGTTTAGAAAGGTGGGAAGAAGTTACTGAAGTTTCTTAGATACTCTTTGGCTTCAAAGATGGTAAGTAGTTTAATTTATTTTCAATTATGGTACTTATATTTTAATTTTTTGTTCAATGATATTTTACTATCATGTATGTTTATTGTGCAGGTTATGCCTTTTGATTTGCGACCATGCCACTGATCTGCTTTTGCGATGGACTTCATGAATATTCTGTGTGAGGGTTTGGCAGAAAGAGGGAGGGGAGGGGAAGAGGGAAGAGGAAGGAGAGGGGGTTGTGAGGGTTTGGGAGAAAGAGGGAGGGGAGGGCTCTATTGGGCTCCGAGGGAGCTCAACGCATTATGCAAGGAGGAGAGGATAGGGGTTTGTCAAGGTCGAGGTAGGGGGAGAATGCGACACCGAAGGAGGGGGAGGGAGAAGAAGAGCTCATCAAAGAAAGACGTTGGAGTCATCCATCGATGGAGAGGAAGATGTTGCCTCAATGATTAGATTTGGGAAGAGATGCTAATCAGGTTCGATCAAGTAGAATCAATAAACAAAATTGAATTAGATTGAACCCAATCCCATTGTTGGCTCAAGTGCATGCCTAAGTCGCCTGCCAGGCTCAAGCACGTGCCTGAGCAGCGCTTAATTGAAAGTGCTTGCTTGGACTGCTTAATAGGTGCTCGGGTCACACCTCGTGCCTTGGCAAGTGCTTGTTTGGAGCATGTGCTGATTCCCCAGTTCTTGAAATGGAATCTGTTTATGTTGATGTCACAGAGGATGCTAGCGACAAGACTATCACGGATTCTCTAGTAAGCGACAAGGTAAAGCCTTCCATAATCTTTGGCCTCCAAAGAACACATGATTGGTAATCCTTCTACTAATGTGGCAGGTGATTGCGATGCAACAAAGTTCTTGGCGAGATCGAGCTCGCAGGTTCCGAAACGACTCAGAAAGTTGAAATTCCTCTCGGATGAATGGCAGGAGCTCGTATGGAACCAGCTGGAGACTTGATAGTTCTTCAGTTAGACTTGCTGAAGTAGGGAACCGATGGTGTTGAAGGAGACAGGAAGGCATTGTAGAGTGAGTTTTTATTGCACCTTTCTGTATTGCAATCTTTAGTGGAATATTAGCGTTATTTTTTATTTGGATGTCATGATGTATCTATAGTTTTAGCGATTCCTTTCTCGCCAAGGATGACATACATGAGGTCAATTCAGATGATATTTACGGAATATTGCGACACATTTATAGCTTAAATGTGACACATCATGTTTCATCTCCTTTCCTGTTTTAAATGCTATATAGATACAGTCGCGGACAAGGCTGTTTGGTCAAAAGTGCACGTGAGTGCTTCTTTGATCTGATCAGCACATACTATTCTTCTTGTCTTTTTCTTACCCTATGGATGCTGGTATATATATATATATATATAAATATCCAAAATGTTGTACACACTTACAAGTTAGTAATTCTTATGTTTAACCTTTAATTTTTGATAAGTATTAAAAGGAATTTTGGATGTTTTAAATTATAATATTCCTAAAACTTATTAATAATCATGATTACTAGAAGTTAATCTGAATTTATTGGATGATTGTTGAATATACTAAAGATTCGAATATTTATATATAGGTCTAAACATTTTGGAGTATAAATATGCAACTCCATGCTTTAAAAGGTTGTACATTTTTAATCCCCCCATTATTAATGCATGCATCGCATCTTAAATTTAGCACAAAATCAGGTAATAAGTAATTTGAAAAAAACAAAAAAAAAAGCGTGGGCTGATTTAATTATCGACGCGTCCAGCCCGGACTGCCGAATAATTTAATACGTTAATTAAAAAAAAGCAAAAAGGTTGATTTACTCATTTAAAAACCTTGTGTAACGCCGAAGAAAATCCTTGACCGTAGAGATCTCATCCGACGGTCTTCAAAAAGCGCGCTCTCGAGCTTTGTCTCATATAACAGCCGTCTCCTTTGTTTCTCTCTCTCTCAATCATTCCGCTTTCCCTTTTCCTCACTTATCCGCCCCAACGCCATCGCTCGCTTCCATGGCTTCTTCCACCGCCAGTCGCTGGTTTAGGCCCGAGGTTTAACTTCTGCCACGATCGATCTTCGTGGACCGCTCGTTTTATTGTGCTTCTCCTCCATCGATTTTCTTTCCCCCGTGTCATGTCACTGCCGATGCTTTGATGCGTCTTCTTGGGCGCGCGCGCTGACGACATCGCTGTTGTGGTGATCAGGTGTACCCGCTGTTTGCGGCGGTCGGGGTGGCGGTGGGGATCTGCGGCTTCCAGCTGGTCCGCAACATTTGCATCAACCCCGAAGTGAGGTGAGTCGCCGCTCACAGCACTTTCCCTGATATTTTCGATCACAAGTAGGATTTCTTGATCTTATTCGTGCTGTGATGTCTGGATCTGGGTACCACGTTGATCGAACTGTTGACCTCGAGAATTCTATTGCTTCCGATAGGGATTGTATTTTGGTAGACGTAGGGAGTTAGGCGAGCTCGATTAGGGCCCTCTTCCGCTTCTCATCTCCGCACTCACGTTCCTGTCCTCCTCATTTGTATTATTTGGTGCATCCAATTCTGTTTGTCTTCCATCTGATCTACTCCACCCATATTTGGGCTGATAGTTTACTGTAATTTCATCTTGAAGGGCAAGAAGAAGATGTTGTTAGGAACAGGAAGGTATTTATTATTAGTATTAGGGTAATTTGTTCAGAAATAACTCGGATCGTTTTAATTCATGATTTAGGAAAATTTCCATCTTGGATACTACTGACAAGGTGTAAATTGTAATAATATGAAGAGAAAAAGAAACACAGGTATGAATTATAATTCTTGGAAGAAAATAAAAATCATGATTCACAGGAACATAGGACGACACAGAATTATTATTTTTTATTTTTCATGGATGTGATATTGTTCATACATTTCTTAAATTAGCAGGGAGCATATTTAGACAATCAAAAGTAGAGGATCAATTAATGTTGATGCACTTAGAGTTCCCTGCAACTCAAAGTGATGTTTGATGAGTATGGATGACTTGTGAGGATTTACCTTACCTTTGTGTTAGCTAGCCCCCATTCCGTCAGATGAAGGCAGTTGTTGTTATCATATGACCTTTCTCATGTAATTTTATTATGACATGTACTCCACATACGATGTTGTCGATATCGACCTTTATTCTTGAGTGACATAACACATGCGAGCCTCTTGATTTGTCCCACATAATCTTCTGTTGATGTTGTCTTAAAAGTCTCAGTTTCATCTAAGAGATTTGTCGGTCAGTTCCCTCGGGCATTCTAGTTGATGAGTGCCATGGTTTTCTCTGTTAATGGGCCTAGTCACCTACCTCTATATGTATTCTGTGTTATAACAACCTGATCTCATGGATAACTAATCTAATCTGATTGACAACTTGTTAACCTATGCCACTGACCCAAAAGGATTAACCCGATAAATATATGTAGTCTGTATTAGATCATTTCAAATCTCCACTAAATTGGGATGCAACATTTTGTTTGTGAACTTTATGACTATCTACTCAAGTTTTCTGTCATGAATGTGCATCCGATGAATTCAGGATTAATAAGGAAGGCAGAGCCGCAGGAGTGCTGGAGAACTATGCAGAAGGAGAGAAATACGCAGAGCATAGTCTCCGAAGGTTTGTTCGGAACAGAAACCCTGAAATCATGCCAGCAATTAACAGTTTCTTTACTAATCCGAGCAAATAAAGCATTCCATAGCTGAGCAGTATGTCCATTTAAGATGCTGAATGTGTGTGCAGTATGCGCAGATGGAACTGAATTCTGAATTCTGTATGTGCAGCATGTACATTTAAGATGCTGAATGTGTCTGGATTGTTGCTTAATAATGTCCAATAACCTGTGATGGGCTTTTTACCTCTATATTGAATCACATTACTAGTATAATGCATTGAAATCATCAGGCACTTGCCTCGGCACGAGGTGTGGCCCGAGCACCTATTAAGGTGTCCAAGCAAGCTCATTCAATTAAGAGTGTAGCTCAGGCACGTGCTTGAGCCGACAATGGGATTAGGTTGAATCTAATTCAATTTTATTTATTGATTCTAGTTCGATCGAACCAGATTAGCATCTCCACCCAAATATAATCATTGAGGCGACATCTTTCTCTCTGGATGAAAGAAAGAAAAAAAAATTAGTGCAATCTTTGATGAGCTCTTCTTCAGAATCTCTCTTCTTCCACTCCCTCGCCCTCCTTGGGTGTTGCATCTCCCCCAACCTTACCACGACAAACCCTCATCCTCTCCTCGCATAACACATTGAGCTCCCTCGGAGTCCGTTAGAGACCTACCCTCTCTCCTTCCTCTTCCCTCTTCCCCAGCCAACCAATCCCTCCCCTCCCCCACCACACCCCCCACCCCCCACCCCACCCCCACCACCACCCCCCCACCCCCCCCCCCCTCGACCCCAAAACAAACCATAGCCTCCTCTCCACCGTCCTCCTACGTTTATTTCTTTATTAATATAATCTATGAATTTTGTAAAGGTTGGAATAGTCATTAACTCAGTATTTTGGATTGTCATTTTTGCTATTAAATTTAGACAATATAAATTGATACAATCTGATGTGTCATTTTTATTTTAATGATTATATTTATAAAATAAATAATATTTTAAAAAAATTAAAATATTCAATAAACATCACGGGGAACATCTTGGTACCTTGGTTTTTTTAGATATTAGTAATGTTGCACCAATTGCACAAGCACGATCTGATGTTGAACATCCTCAACTGCGTCTATGGGGAGAGATTCTAGTAGTCAAGACAAACAAGATAGCTTAGATGAATATGTTAACCTTACATTTATGCTTAAATAGAAACAAACAAAGTGAGGTACTTAAGAGCAATTGTATAAGTTTACAGATGAAAATGAAGAAAATGAGAGGCCATTCTAGTAGAAGAAATTTGAGAGGTGAAGAAAATATGGGAGACAATTGTAGTAGAGGAGTTATATTAGTTAACAAGACTTTAAAAACTATGGAAGTTGTCAAAGAGAATGGTAAAAAAGCATACAACAAAAACCTGGAGACAAAAATATTTTTAATTTATCTCAAGGAAATTAAGAAAATGATGGAATTATATGTAAGATTATGCAATGAAATGCCCAACAAACATGTCAATGCTCCAACTTCGTGATGCATGCTGCTCAACAGTGGCTGTTTCCAGCATCATAATATTCAAAAGCAATATTTGTAACCTATACAGAAACCTCAAGAATACCGATATCAGTAGATTTAGACTTACATGAGATAAAAATGACCCACACAGAATATCCATGAAGTCCATCACAAAAGAAGATCGGTGGCATGGTCGCAAATCAAATGGCATAACCTGCACAATGAACATACATGATAGTAAAATATCATTGAACAAAAAATTAAAATATTAGTACCATAATTGAAAATAGATTAAGCTACTTACCATCTTGGAAGCCAAAGTGTATCTAAGAAACTTCTGTAACTTCTTCCCACCTTTCTAAACGAAATGTGTTAAAGTAAATATGATTTCAATGCATTATACTAATAATGTGATTCAATATAGAGGCGAAAAGGTCATCACAGGTTATTGAACATTATTACGCAACAATTCAGACACATTCAGCATCTTAAATATACATACTGCACACACAGAATTCAGTTCCATCTCACTGAAGCATTGAATAATATTAAACCATGGTCTTCAACCATAGTATATCGAATGCCAACTTGAGATCCATCATGCTGAGCTGCTCCGCTATGGAATGCTTTATTTGCTCGGATTAGTAAAGAAACTGTTAATTGCTGGCATGATTTCAGGGTTTCTGTTCCGAACAAACCTTCGGAGACTATGCTCTGCGTATTTCTCTCCTTCTGCATAGTTCTCCAGCACTCCTGCGGCTCTGCCTTCCTTATTAATCCTGAATTCATCGGATGCACATTCATGACAGAAAACTTGAGTAGATAGTCATAAAGTTCACAAACAAAATGTTGCATCCCAATTTAGTGGAGATTTGAAATGATCTAATACAGACTACATATATTTATCGGGTTAATCCTTTTGGGTCAGTGGCATAGGTTAACAAGTTGTCAATCAGATTAGATTAGTTATCCATGAGATCAGGTTATAACACAGAATACATATAGAGGTAGGTGACTAGGCCCATTAACAGAGAAAACCATGGCACTCATCAACTAGAATGCCCGAGGGAACTGGTCGACAAATCTCTTAGACCAAACTGAGAATTTTAAGACAACATCAACAGAAGATTATGTGGGACAAATCAAGAGGCTCGCATGTGTTATGTCACTGAAGAAAAAAGGTCGATATCGACAACATC
This sequence comes from Musa acuminata AAA Group, assembly GCF_036884655.1. Taxonomy (NCBI): domain Eukaryota; kingdom Viridiplantae; phylum Streptophyta; class Magnoliopsida; order Zingiberales; family Musaceae; genus Musa; species Musa acuminata. Next base: position 10,100,553 of record NC_088352.1, on the reverse strand, counting down.
GTATGTGAAGTACATGTCATAATAAAATTACATGAGAAAGGTCATATGATAACAACAACAGCCTTCATCTGACGGAATGGGGGCTAGCTAACACAAAGGTAAATCCTCACAAGTCATCCATACTCATCAAACATCACTTTGAGTTGCAAGGAACTCTAAGTGCATCAACATTAATTGATCCTCTACTTTTGATTGTCTAAATATGCTCCCTGCTAATTTAAGAAATGTATGAACAATATCACATCCATGAAAAATAAAAAATAATAATTCTGTGTCGTCCTATGTTCCTGTGGATCATGGTTTTTATTTTCTTCCAAGAATTACAATTCATACCTGTGTTTCTTTTTCTCTTCATATTATTACAATTTACACCTTGTCAGTATCAGTAGTATCCAAGATGGCAATTTTTCTAAATCATGAATTAAAATGATCCGAGTTATTTATGAACAAATTGCCCTAATAATAATAATAAATACCTTCCTGTTCCTAACAACATCTTCTTCTTGCCCTTCAAGATGAAATCACAGTAAACTATCGGCCCAAATGTGGGTGGAGTAGACCAGAATGGAGAAGATGGAAGACAAACAGAATTGGATGCACCAAATAATATAAATGAGGACAGGAACGTGAGTGCGGAGATGAGAAGCGGAAGAGGGCCCTAATCAAGCTCGCCTAACTCCTACGTCTACCAAAATACAATCCCTATCGGAAGCAATAGAATTCTCGAGGTCGACAGTACGATCAACGTGGTGCCCAGATCCAGACATCACAGCACGAAAAAGATCAAGAAACCCTACTTGCGATCGAAAATATCAGGGAAAGTGCAATGACCGGCGACTCACCTCACTTCGGGGTTGATGCAAATGTTGCGGATCAGCTGGAAGCCGCAGATCCCCACCGCCACCCCGACCGCCGCAAACAGCGGGTACACCTGATCACCACAACAGCGATGTCGTCAGCGCGCGCGACCAAGAAGACGCATCAAAGCATCGGCAGTGACATGACACGGGGGAAAGAAAATCGATGGAGGAGAAGCACAATAAAACGAGCGATCCACGAAGATCGATCGTGGCAGAGGTTAAACCTCGGGCCTAAACCAGCGACTGGCGGTGGAAGAAGCCATGGAAGCGAGCGATGGTGTTGGGGCGGATAAGTGAGGAAAAGGGAAAGCGGAATGATCGAGAGAGAGAGAGAAACAAAGTAGACGGCTGTTATACGAGACAAAGCTCGAGAGTGCGCTTTTTGAAGACCGTCGGATGAGATCTCTACGGTCAAGGATTTTCTTCGGCGTAACACAAGGTTTTTAAATGAGTAAATTAACCTTTTTGCTTTTTTTAATTAACGTATTAAATTATTCGGCAGTCCGGGCTGGACGCGTCGATAATTAAATCAGTCCACGCTTTTTTTTTGTTTTTTTCAAATTACTTATTACCTGATTTTGTGCTAAATTTAAGGTGCGATGCATACATTAATAATGGGGGGATTAAAAATGTACAACCTTTTAAAGCATGGAGTTGCATATTTACACTCCAAAAATGTTTAGACCTATATATAAATATTCGAATCTTTAGTATATTCAACAATCATCCAATAAATTCATATCAACCTCTAGTAATCATGATTATTAATAAGTTTTAGAAATATTATAATTTAAAACATCCAAAATTCCCTTTAATACTTATCAAAAATTAAAGGTTAAACATAAGAATTACTAACTTGTAAGTGTGTACAACATTTTGGATATTTATATATATATATATATATATATACCAGCATCCATAGGGTAAGAAAAAGACAAGAAGAATAGTATGTGCTGATCAGATCAAAGAAGCACTCACGTGCACTTTTGACCAAACAGCCTTGTCCGCGACTGTATCTATATAGCATTTAAAACGGGAAAGGAGATGAAACATGATGTGTCACATTTAAGCTATAAATGTGTCGCAATATTCCGTAAATATCATCTGAATTGACCTCATGTATGTCATCCTTGGCGAGAAAGGAATCGCTAAAACTATAGATACATCATGACATCCAAATAAAAAATAACGCTAATATTCCACTAAAGATTGCAATACAGAAAGGTGCAATAAAAACTCACTCTACAATGCCTTCCTGTCTCCTTCAACACCATCGGTTCCCTACTTCAGCAAGTCTAACTGAAGAACTATCAAGTCTCCAGCTGGTTCCATACGAGCTCCTGCCATTCATCCGAGAGGAATTTCAACTTTCTGAGTCGTTTCGGAACCTGCGAGCTCGATCTCGCCAAGAACTTTGTTGCATCGCAATCACCTGCCACATTAGTAGAAGGATTACCAATCATGTGTTCTTTGGAGGCCAAAGATTATGGAAGGCTTTACCTTGTCGCTTACTAGAGAATCCGTGATAGTCTTGTCGCTAGCATCCTCTGTGACATCAACATAAACAGATTCCATTTCAAGAACTGGGGAATCAGCACATGCAGCAGATGCTCCAAACATGGCGTTGTCATGAGCAGCCTTGATTTCTTCCTCCTGCTTGGCCTAAAATAGAGATAACAGTTTGACATATACCCTACACTCTGATAATTGATATGACAATTCTAACTACCAAGTAGTTGTACCTCAACTGCAGAATATCTGAAACTCTTTCCAATATTCTTTACTAGTGAGGCATCATCGTCTGCCGCTGGAGGCGAAAGCAACATGAGTATTGGTAAATAGTTCTTATTGTTTTACAAGCATAAAAGAAAATTATCTACATTGTACAGGTACAACAAAGGAGAGTCAAGGCACATTAATTTTTTATAAGAAATGGTACTGAAAGCGCTATTAAGATCCAACTAGATAACCAAAAGCCTGACTCATATATTCCGGTAATGGTAACAGAGGCTTAACAGATGACTTTCTGGTCGCATATCCTTTGGATTCTTGAAGCTGTAGACCACAAATACACTACTGCACCTCAACTTTGTCGCAATTGAGTCAAGCCCTTGCTAACTTGACCTGCTGTGACCTTATGTACATAGAGGCAAACTGAGAGATCATAAGACAGTGTTAGATGGCCGGGTCAGTCATGGATTCACCATCATCTCGATAGTGGATGTCAATGTCACATGATTATCATCCCTGCTAACCAGGATTTCTGGCTCAGATATCTCAACCTACATATTAAATGTAAACCATGTCCCGGAAGATCAATCTACATATGGGATACATCTTGCTGAAATTGCAGAAAATTGTACCTAAAACTGTGCCCTTCAACTACACCAGTTCTTTTCTTCCTCCTAGAGACATTTTGACTTCCAAGTTTCTCACTTTGACCCTCACAAGTTCAGGAGTCCTTAAGACTGCTTTAACTTACACTTGGTGAAAGAAAAATCAAAACTTGAATTCCCAACTCCAATGCATCCTGCATGGAAACCTACTAGAAGTATTTTAAACCAAATCTAATTCGTTTGGAACTTGGGACTTACCTACAATTCCCGTAGAGAACTTCTACGACACTATAACAAATAACCCTAAATTAAGTTCATATCATGCAGAATATAGTTCATTAATTAGGACTTACATAATCTACTTCTCCTTCCATCATGCCAACAAAAAAAAAGGAAAAAAACTTGTCACATGTTAATTACTGTTCATATATGTCAAGAACCCAACAGAGCAGCACAAGGCTGAGACCATGCTGATGACCTACTATAATGATGTGTGTCTTTAGATGCCACAGAGGTAGCTGTTAGCCTGATAAAATCACTGATCCAGACGATAGAGGTGACACTGTGATCGGAGCAATATTTGCTGCCATATCAAGACCTGACACGTGGATGCCATCCAGACAGAAAACACGATACAGGATGGTCAGATCTGACATGTCATCACAAATCGCAACCGAATATGTTCCTCATATCCTATCAAGGATGATTCAAAGAATATTTCCCTGAATGTAAACGATTAAAGACCCCAAGCTGTAGACAAGGGTCCTAACCACGGTGCAGGTGGTTTCTCTTTCTTCTCTCTACTAGCCACTTCAGGAAATCTATTCAGCTAACTCCAAGTGTCGGAGACACCTTACTGAGAGGACAACAGCAGCAGTCTTCTCATCCCGGATGAGGCACAGAGGTCTGACACAACCCTGAGGATTTTCATCATCGAACCCTTTCTCTCTCTCCTCGAGATTCATGTTGTTGGATGAATCAATGTCGGGTTGTCTTCGTGATTTGGATTGATGACTGACTTTGGGACTAAGACACTACAGCCATAGGAAGGGGCCAGATCTACTCTGTTTTCTAAGTTGAACCCCCTTATTTGTCTACCTATTATATTGGATTAGGCTTTTGTACCAGCAAGCAGCGAAGCTAAGTTCTGGACTCCCTGAGGCCATTAGTTTCATATTCAACAGGTGATTATATGATATGCATTCAAAATCTTTTTTTTTTTGGGTAAAGGGTAAGCGGTGAAGAAAAATATGTTAGATGAGGTTAGAACCTGGTAAACACGTCGGATGAGGTTTCAAACCCTTAACCTTTGATAAGTGAGTCTTTGTGAGATTTCAACACCCCACTATATATAGTAGATGCATCACTCACACACTATACTTTCATAATATAAAAAAAACTTCTACAGCATTAAAGTCAGCAGAATAAGCTACATAATAAATCAATCATATCTTAAAAATTAATGTGCAAGGTTATCACATTTTGCAAAAGATTAATTGCAAAAGAGTATGAACAAGCATGTAAAAATATTAATTCACTGCAGATATCTGACTCAGTTGTTAAATCAAAAAGTGAAGAAATATAAGTAAATTCTAACCTTCAATTTCATCATCATCATCAAGTGGTGCCTCCTTGTTAAAATCAAACCGTTCCCATCCACTGCCCATTCCCCTATCTGTATCCTTTGCAACTGTGAAGACTAACTCTTGTCATTATATTCATCTTTAATAAACATGAACTGTCCAATTATGTTTGCAATAAACTAATAATTTAAGCCATTAGTACATATAGACTGGTTCATATCTGATTATGTATACATTCAAGATATTAGTGCTAGAATTTACCTTCTAAGAAATATGTTGAATTTACAAAAAAATGTTATAAATTGTAAATGAGTAAGCCTCATACAGTAATATTAAAGATCAAAACAAAATTTAAGCCATCAGTAAATAACAGATAGGTCATTTCATATTTGATTATGAATGCAATCAAGATACAAATAGTAGAAACTAGAAACTACCGTCCCAGAAATATTTTAAATTCACAAAAAAGCAATTTAAATTGTAAATTAGTACGCAACTTCATACAGCAATAAAGATCAATACAAAATTTCAATATTTTGATTCCAGAAACCAATTGATTGTATGGAGGAAACATGTCACATTTATACATTATGAGTAACCATTTTTATCTATTTGTACTTCTCTTTGAGACGAGAAAGATACTCTGAGGAAATAATAGGGATGACAAGTCTTCAAATTATTCCTACAGTAACTGTGTTCAATACCAAAATAATAAACAGAAAATTATAGTACAACAAGTACAAGAAGCACTAAACTTATGTGGGTAGTTAATAGTATAAAAACTCATCCCATAGTAACCAAGTTACCACCCCAAAAAATAAATTGAGGCTTCAGGATAAAATTCTGAAGACTAAATATAAAATCACATATTGAGAGACATGTTCCGAAAATTCATGAGTCAGAGAACAAAAGTGCACCCAGTACAAGTTTGAGACAGATCCAACAAAAAAAAGGTCTGTTAATCATCCTCTCCTTGCTCACTTTTTTGTCTTAACCACCTTCCCCTCTCCTCTAGCCAAAGTACTTGGTCACTCCCTAGCTCCATAGCCACACCCATACCCAAGAATTATCCAGAGAACATTGAGTCAGTACCAAAATTTGCCATGCTAACTCTAAAGGAGAGATATACCACCTTTCATTTCCTTTCTTTTTCTAGTGGTCACCAACAAAAGTCCAAGAAACTCCTGTTTATTGCAGCAAAAGGAAGACACACATCAACATTCTGCACTTTAGCTTTTTTCTTGTCAACCAACCTTGAAGAATTACCTGAAACTGGGGTTACTTCGACTTTGATCTAACCAAAAATCGAGCCGTCACTCAAATACCTTTTCTGATCCCCATGAGTCTACCAATTTAAGAACTTATCTGATGGCAACACTCACCCTGGTGAACTCTACAGTGACAGCTCTCATTTTCACTGCAGAAGTCATTGACACTTCCAGCTATGGTTGTGCTTATGACGAGAACAATCAATATCACCATGTATGCCTTTCAAGCCTCATCTGACCTCTAGTTAACCTCCTAGTAATTTGAGCTCGAGACACTAAAGGAAACTAGACTATTGCAAAACCAAAGCATAAAATTGTTTGCTTAAGGTACGATAGAAATCATAGCCAATGTGAAGAAGCTAACTGATAATTATTTGCTCTAAGTACCATAGAAATCATAGCAAATGTAAAATATTTTCATATTTGGAAGCATCCACAAGAAGCAATGTTCACACTTTCCTTTAAGGAACCATCGTGAATTCTTCTTGTTAGGTGTCATGTACGAGGGTTGATGGAAGCACCCCGAAAAATACAGAAGTCAATAATAAGAAATTGTAATTACCAGTTTCTGAGAGCTGAAGCTTCATCTTTGCTTTAACTCTTTCAGCTGGTGTCTGATAAGAATCAAAATATGTTCAAAACACATTATCATGAGTCAAAAATCTTATGTAAGAATCAACAGAAGAAAAGGCCTCAGCCTACACAAGGAAAGAAAGGGCTCTCGTAGATGACTAATGACTACATGTCATAGTGGAATGGGGAAAAGAGAGAAAACAAAATTTATGCAAGTCAACAAACAGGGAAGACCATTTTATTAGCACATTACAGTGAGTTGATAGTACAAAAAACGTGAGATTATGTTTCAGATCTCAACCGTTACTTCGCAATGGAAGCATTCTTTGGAATAAGAAATAAATTGTGATTGGAACTTATCCAGTAAGCCTGGAGCCTACATAATAGTTCTGGTTTTACAACACAAATTGCTGAATGCCCAGATTGAACATAGATGTGCATAAAGCTGCCTAGAAGTTAAACAGAACTACAATGAAGAGGCATGGTTATGCTGCTCTGCTAGCTTTACATTCTTTTATTCAGTCAAGTACAATGTTCCTTCAATGTGTAGAAATCAAGACATAGATGGGTAACATGATCTTCAAGAATTTGAAAAACTTGTTTATCTCGATTTATTAGAACCAAAAGTGTCGTTTAGTGGATAAAAACATGCTCCAATTATGATAAAATAGAGGCGTCGCGCGACATCAGGTGTTCACCCCCGAGTGGCCCTTGCATCAACCAAAAAGGTCCAGCAGGATTTGCACTATCTATTTGACCCAACAAGCAGTTGGTAAGTTGCTTCATCATCAACTTTTAGCAGGACGAATTTTTCAGCGAATTGTAGATTTTTCTTCTGCCCATTCTACTCTATGGACTATTAGGATCTTCCCTTTTCTCCTATTTCAACTTGGCAACATGTTTTCAGCTGTTACCCTCCTTAACACAGTCCTAGCTGATTTAGGACTCTCAATAGCTAATATGGGAAAGGGTGGTCTAAATCCATGGATGATATAGAGCAGTACATGATCAAGTATGACAGATATAAAGGATCAGTTGCTGATATAATCATATATCCTAGTATTGCATCAGTATAGGCATGACATCCACTTTTCAGCTATTAGTAAACACATTGCATCTTTATCTATAATTTTAAGTGTCACTTTATGTGATCTTTTTAAAGTTCAAGCAGATGTGGACGAGCATAACAAGTTTACAAATACAAAGAAGATCAAGAACCACCTCATGGCATTTTCAGATACAAAAAATGATCAAAGGGCAAATTTTTTTGATGGCTAAGGTCTAGCAATGTAAAAATCAGCCCCAAGAAGTGAACAGCTTTTAAATAAGCCCAAGGAAAACTTGCTCATATATGTAAGGAAGAAGCCACAAAAAAGAGTATCAAAAGAAGAAATAGATTACACACCATGTTTGAGTAACCCTCGATTAACTGAGAATAATCAACACCACCACCATTCTTAGCGCTCGCGCTCCTATGCTTCTCTCCACCCCTTTCCTTTTCATGCCCACCCTTTCGCTCTCGATCCGCACCGCGGGATTCCCTCCTAGGGGATCGGCTCCAACTCCGTCTTCTACTTCTGGAGTGGGAGGAATCCTCATCTCGGTCGCGCGAACCGCGGCCGCGGTGGCTAGATCCACGGCCATCCGGTTCCCTCCGACTCTCGCGGCTCGGAGAACGGCGCCTACGATCACCGGAGCGGCGGTCGTCCCGGTCTCGGCTGCGACGGCGACGGCGATTGCGGTCGGGAGAAGAAGAAGGGGAGCGGCGGTCGTCTCGGTCTCTGCTGCTGCGGCGGCGGCGGCGATCGCGGTCGGGTGAAGGGGAGAGGGAGCGGCGGTAATCGTGGTGGCGGCGCTCTTTATTGAGCTTGTTCTGGATGACCTCGAGCCGGGCTTGCCTGCTGTGCTGCTCGTCGGGGGGCTTCGCATTAGGGCTCGAGGCGCGGATGAAGGTAGAGAAGAGGGAGGAGGAGGAGGTCTTGGGTTTGGATGGGAAGCGGTCGGAGTTGGAGGTGGTGGTGGAGGAGGAGGAGAAGCCGAGGCCCTGTTTGAAGCGTGCGGCGCCCTCGCCCTTGCGGCTGAGCTCGTCGTAGTAGGCGGCCGCCTTCTCTTCCTCCATCGGGTGGTGTTCGACGGGAGGAACGGAATGATCGAAATATGTCGTCGCTCGACCCGATAACCCGATTATCTCGGCACTGAACACTAATAGCCGTTTTGACCGACCCGTTAAGATAGATATTGGGTCGGATGCATATTTCTTTTCTTTTATGTCTTAATACATTAATATAGTCTTATAATTGAAGTAGATAATTCGTCTGATAAACATAAATTATATGTATAATAATTTTATTTTAAATACAAAATAAAAGTAGATAATTGTCTCAGTATATTCCTTTCTTGTATTTTTTACACAAGAAACATCAAGATTCACATTTTGAACCCCATAAAGAAAAAAAGAAAAGAAAAGAAAATTTTGTGTAAAATGGAAAAAAAAAAGGAGGGGGGGAAATGCACTTTATATTGCTTTTACATGTCTTGAGACAATATGCTATTAGTATGATGAAGTTTTCCGCTGCTGCTGCTGCTGCTGCGTCCTTCCAATTCACTGAGCTTCGCAAACACTCCGACCATCAGCGCCGTGTTATAAGTACACGCCTCCGTCTGCATGTGATTCCCTCTCGCGTCGCTGAACTCGTCTGAGTCGTCGGGGCCTCCTACCAGTGCTCCGACCAGCACGTTCGGGTTCTCACTCCGGCTGCCGTACCACTCGTCGTATCCCTGGGAGCAGCCGATGAACGACTTGTCTTCCTTGTACGAGACACTGGAAGCGGCCCTGTGGTGCACTCTCGTCGGGTACCTCGCTCCATGACCGACCAAGTAGCTGACCCCGGCCGGGTTGGCGCCCAGGATGTAGTCCACCTGGGACTTGGCGAAGGCCAGGAGGTCTCGAGAGCCCAAGGAACCCCGTGGGCAGTGCAGGCGTTGGTTGGAGGCGGCGAGGTAGTCGGAGTAGACGGTGAGAAGGAAGACGGCGCCCGCGACGTACTGCATGTTGTTCCAGTGGCGGACGAAGAGGAGGCCGGCGGGCGTGCGGTGGACGTTGGAGCCGTCCTCGCCGTTCATGTTGAGACAGGAGCACAAGTAGTGCTCAGCCTTTGACCTGTACTCCTCCAAGACCGTCTTCTGCTCCGCTTGTAGATCCTTTCCTTTCTCCATCAACAACTGAGATAAAGAAAGCATATATCGTTTTGTTATATACAGTATTATATACATATAATTCCTTTAAAAGAAGAAACTTTGATGTCAATTGGATTAAACTAGTATTCAATGATAATAATCTATCTATCTTTGGAACAAAGAGCCCAGACAAAATGTGTCAATTCCAAGTAGGTTGTGTGTCCATTTGGACAAACAATTTGAGAGATTAGCTCCATTATTTTCAGCAAAGTCTCAATCTAGAGAGAAAAAAGACTTCAGGTTAGCTATTCCTTCCTTTCTTCGTTTATAGCTGAGTTCTAACTCAGTATAAGGATCCAAAACTTGGGGTTGCTATTTCAACCCCTCCTTGCGTTTCAACCACTTCAGCTTTGGAAAGGCCTTCCACCAACCTCTCATGAACAGTTCCTAACTTGATGTTGAGGTCTTCCACCAACACAACAAAAGTTCCATATCCTGCCTAACCATAGCCGGTGCTGCGTGGCCATGGTTGACCAAACTCACTGCCATGCGTCCTCCGTAGAGATGAGGTTTGACCAATTTTGATCATGTATCAATTGTATATTTTAATCCATTGATAATAATAACTGCAAATATAGTTTTCTAGTCAGGTGTCATATAGTTGGACATTTAGAAGCCAAACTTGTAGGACTCTGTTCATGCATCTTTCTTCCCCTCAATTCTCCACACCAAACATGTTGAGTTTATTGGAGAGTGTTCATTTGGATAGAGAAAATTTATGCAAAGAAAACATTCATGCATTGGTGTTGGCATGATGCATATGATAGGGTGTTGCACTTAATATGCATGTATGTGGACAAATTCCAGCACCTATCTCTGTCAATTTGCAGCATCTTTAGTTACTATATCACCATCAACATTTTATTATGAGGGGAAAAAGTCATATGATAAAATTATTGAATATATATATATATATATATATATAGTATTTTTCTTTTCTTTTCGAGAAGACTATTCTAAAAAGACTAGTAGAATTTTAGGATCAATCATTAAGGCAAAGTCAATTTGGATCAAAAAGAAGAAGAGAAATCTACCTTGGAAGCAAGAATCTGAAGACCAGCATATTTGATGTCCCAGCTGAATTCAGATATCGCCCATGTAGTTCCATTGAGCTCATCAGCATTCCGGATCACGTAATCCAAGTACTCCTCCCTCCCCGTCGCCCGGTGGAGCCACAGCGCCGCCCATAGCAGCTCGTCGGCGTAGCCGCTCACCGACGGATAGAAGCTCTTCACGGCCGCCCCGATGCTGTCGTCGTACTTCCCCCTGTGCTCGTCGCCAAACGCGAACAACTGCAACGCCGACAGGTCGTGGATGAATCCTTGGGTTAGAAGAAGCTGAGATGGCCGGCTGCTCGATTGCACGAAGCGAACGAACCTCTTGAGCATGGTGCAGCAGGACGTGGGAGTAATGTGGGTTGATCCCCTGGAACACCATGGATGCAGCCGCCATTGCCGCTGCCGTCTCTCCTGCTACCTCCGATCCCGGATGCTCCGCGTCGATCTTGTAAGCTTGTCTCGACGTCGTCATGTCCTCCGGCCTTTGCCAGCAGTAATGGTCGGTGTCACCATCTCCGACCTGATCCAAGAAGAAGATGATCGGATGTCCAACGCCATCTAAATCGAAGCTGTCGCAGGACGTGTCTGCGATGGCTACCTGAGCCCAGAAGACATTTGGCTGAGTGTGGGCTTTGATGAAGTAATCGGTCCCCCATTTTATGGCCTCCAACGCGTGCTTCAACTCTCCAGCCGCCGCGACACCGTCGCCGTACTCCACCATGCTCCACGACAGCATCGTTATCGTGAAAGCCATCGGTAAACCGAACTTGACGTGGTCTCCGGCGTCGTAGTACCCTCCGACCAAGTCAACCTGCAAGCGAAAGCCTCGAGAAGATGAGCACGAGGAACGTGGACGGTGCGCAGATCGCCAAGCCTGCGAGCTGGGAAACACCGACCCCTTGTTCGAGGCCGTCGGTGAGGCCGGAGTTGCCGCGCCACGCGACGCGCTGGTCGTGAGGAAGGCGGCCGGAGCGCTGCGCCTCGAAGTAGAGCAGGCTCTTGGATAGCGCGTCCCGGTAGTCCGACGCAGCTCGAGAGGCAGGAGGAAAGCCGAGAAGAATAAGGATCAAGGGGACCCAAGGGATCGCAAATCCAGCAACATGCTTCTTTGAGATCCTCCTCCTGTCTTCTTCACCCTCCATCACCAAAGTCAAGTGAGGAGAGAGAAAAGAGAGAGGGAGGGAGATGAGTTCCTGTTGGAGTTTGGTTAGCTCCGTTAAGCTGATATCTCATAGCCTATATATCTTGGACGGTGTTCACCAACCTATAATTATAATCACATTGACTGGTGTGGCCAATACATGATTTCATGAAGGTCTCGATGACAGGAGACGAGAAAAATATTAAGTCAAAAAGAGTGCACACTTGTGAAAGCACGGAAATTTTCTGGTGACTAATACGAGACTTGGTTACGCCTAACGTGCCTAACACTATAAGAATAGCAGAGAAATAACACATGCATATCAACATCAAGCAGTGAAAAATCTTAGCTTAAGCTGCACATCATTTACACTGACAACAATGAGTCTGTCAGGTTTGGAACTCTGTCAATTCAACTGGGAACTGACAAATGGTTTGGTATCATCGCAAATTTTGAACTCCTACCATTAAGCCTTCTAAAAGCTTCTCTCCAGCAAACAAGGCAAAGTCCCATTTTAGCAGACAAGGAGGAGGAAAAAGTGACCACAAGCTCTCTCTATCTCTCTCTCTCGAACAAACGAACGAAGGAAGGGTATGTTTGGTGCACGTTTCACAGTTTTATAGCAGGGATGGATGGCTTACCTGCTACGTTGCCGCTCTTGTTTAGCTTCTGCAGCAAAGTATGAACTGATGAAAGGACTGAAGTATGTGCCGACCAAGAAATTCTAGAACGGCAAGCAAGATGAGAAATATTATTCCAGTCTGATGCCTAACTTTGGCACTTGCAGAACATGGATTCGCTGCTGGAAAAGTCTCTTGATTCTATCGAGAGGCCCAGACGCCTACGGCAACTGCTCGCCATGGGAACTACTTAGATCATAAGGATTCAGACTTAGAACACCTCCAAAATGGAGGAAGAACATCTCGGTTTGATTGTGTTTTGACCTCGTAAGTGTATCGGTGGGGGTGTTTGATAGCAGCCAGGCAACAGACTTGAAAGTTCATAATGCTTTGTGATTGGCAAGATGACAAGTTTGCTCACCCGAACCATCTCAATCCATTGAATGCCTTTTACTTCTACCTGCAGTTGCACCTTTGAAGGCTGTCTCGAAAGGGACCTGTCATCTTCCTCCGAGAACACCATTTGCACAGAGGTCTGAGCCGAACCAACCCCGCAAGGCCAGGAAAAGAACTGAATACAACAAAATGCAATATAGATATTATGCAGAGATTTCAGGTGCATACATTGCAATATCCTGAGCCACATCACATCACATAACGTTCTCAGATGCATATGTTTGGATCATCTGGCTCAACTACCATGGCAAGGAGCCAAGAAGATGGTTTCTTGGGTTGCTTTCAGCTTGATGGGTAAGGAATGTGATGCATAAACCATAGAAGATGCTTCTCCAAATCTGTGAGTTGACGCTTCTAACATATCTCTCACTTTGGTTATTCACGCACCTGTCTTCCCTGGATTAGATCAAAAGTAGCTGTCCAGTTGCGTCGACTACATTCCCACTGGCCATGGCAGCAGACAGAAAAGTAGGATGACTGGACAACACTGATTGATGAGATAACTGATAGATTAATCTTATTAAACTTGAATTAGTAGTTTAAAAATATTTAAATTAAAGTTAATAAAAAATCATTAAGTCACTAAATTGAAGTATTACAATCTCTTTCCATCTCTCTATACACAATACTTAATATCATTTATCATGACTAGATCAATTGGTTTTATTAAACTTAAACCTATAGTCTAAATTATATGGGTGTAATTTAATAATAATAATAGATCTAAATAACCCTAAGTTCATACTAAGTCTTCTTGGTATTTTTGATATGAACTACTATCACACTGACTCATTGACTTCTGATCTCATTCTCATTGATGAAGCAATGAAAATATTGGCATTCAAAACAGCAATCACCGGTTGCATGGAAGTTCCATAAGAATAGAGGTCACGTAGAGGAATCTAAAGTCCAGAATAGTGAAATAGATTGTGGTTAGATGAGGACTTTTTTGTGCTAAAAGCTTACTCGAAACCAGTTCTAGTCAAATTAGGTACATGGCACTATTCCTGTTCCTCGAGCAGTCTCGTCGTAGGGAAGTACCATCACAAGATAGGACACACCCATCACATTGGCTGCATTAATTCTTTCATGTCTTATTCTTGAGTACGTGGAGAAGACGACCAGTTCCAACGTGCATGATACGTGTGCGTGCATGGATTGTCGTCAGCTTTGCATCAGCATGATGTCAAAAGAGTATCCCAAAGCATGAGTTCATCGTACCGTAACTATTCGTATAGCTTATTCTATGGCTAATTAATTTGGGCTTTGCAATAACGTCATAGATGTATAATTTGGAAGTCATGGTTATCCGACCTTCCACATGCGCGCTCGTTTTAGTACGTGTTCCACACGCAACAAGCACACGCCCTCATCCAATCATCGTCTGCATGCTCTCCATCTCAGATTTAGCATTGGAAGAGGGGTTAATTATAGATTAATCGTCCAATAAAGAAGGAAGAACCCTTTGATGGACAACATGAGTCTTCCTAAGAAATTGAGAATGATGACTGAAGAGTCCAGATATTATCTGATCTCTCGATGTGTTGCTGACTTCACAAAAGATCAAGATCGACGGTAGTATGACCCGATCCGATACCTAAGCTAATACCCCACCCGTCCCCAATCGGAATGCTCGCCTCCCCCGTTTCGCATTCCGATGGAAGCTGAAGGGTAGAGACGAGTGGAAGAGAGAAAAGACGAGAGCGCGGTCGCCCGAACGATCCGCCGAGTTGCAGACTTCGTCGGGAAGCCTATCTTTCTCTTATTCTCCATACGGAAAGAAAGGCTGAACCGAAGCCACTCTGCCTGCAGATTCCATACGGATCGGCCGATGCCGGCCGCAATTCCAAAACGCCGGGGTCTTGGATCGTCCAATAACATTGCTCCGACTGTCGATGGCAGGCGAGGGGGCGGGGATCGGTGGGCGTTTCGGTCCGATCCTCGCTTTCGATGATGCCCAATGTCACACACAATGCTGTTTCCAATTCTTCCGATGCCTCGCCCGATTACAGTGAAGGTGGTTTCTACTTTGGTTCGGTCCCATTTTGTCCTCTTCCCCTCGTTCTTTAGGTTTTGATGCTTCTCATGTTCCTGGGTTGATCCTCCTGTTGTTTGATATGTAAAATTTAATTCTACTGACGCATCTTAATGTAACGATCGAGAAATTTACTATATCTCCGAGTTTTGCTAATCGCAACTTGGTTAGAAACTTTGGGATGGACCACTGCTGATCATTGATTTTTTTTATTATTGAGGACAAATAAGGTTTTATTCACTGGATATTGTTGATTCATGTGGCATTTGATTTGTTCCTGCAGACCACTCAGTACAGCGGGGAATTTCCACAGAGAGATGATCAACCTGATTGCCAGGTATATTATTTTCACCATCAGCTAATTAATTTTCGCTTCAAGTGTACACGGAACATTGATTTTGACAAAATTATATCTTTTAACTCATCGGGCGAGTTTCATGTGAATTACGAGAATGGAGTTTCTAATTAATCTGTAACAGAAAAGGAGATATCGTTCCTAATTATTGCAATTTCAAATATATTTTTTTTAAAGCTTTCATATAACAAAATAGTAGAACTTTTTGCTGTTTGCAGCCTTTGATACATTGGACAAATTTGTCATGTTTAGGTGAAAGCTACGTAATACATGCTCCGACACCATTGACATCTGGTTTTGAGTGATAAGATCATTTAGTCCCGCATTAGTTGAGGAGTATAGGAACCAAGGGCTCATAAGTTCGCAAGGTCTCTCTTACCCTCAGAGGCGCCATTTGGAGCTCACATGCTCCGAAAGGACAAAATCGTGTGGGTACGCCCATCGTCCAAAGCGGACAATTCCTCGTGAGCCTATGGGCCGCACCAATGGCCGATTGACCAAATTGTCCCTTATCAGATTGGCGCTAGAAGGAGGGCTCGATGCTTGCACCTCGGTCGAGCAAACTCGCTCCCGAGCCGTGCACCTTGGTTATGAGCCCTTAGATCCCCTACGGGAGAGAGCACTGATAAGATCATTTAGTCCCACATTGGTTGAGGAGTATAGGAACCAAGAGTTCATAAGTCCGCAAGATCTCCCTTACCCTCATAGGCGTCTTTTGGAGCTTACATGCTCCGAAAGGACAAAATCGTGTGGGTACGCCCATCGTCCAAAGCGGACAATTCCTCATGAACCTTCGGGCCGCACCAATGGCCGGCCGACCAAATTGTCCCTTATCAGATTGGCGCTAGAAGGAGGGCCCAATGCTTGCAATATCACCTTGGTGGTTCCGTTGTGAGTCTCTCCTTGTAACTCTTTTTCCCGATTGGTGCTCCAGATTGTGTCTCCTCCGCTCGCGGAGAGTAGCCAACTTCTCGCTCATCATGTTCGCTGCCGCACTCCTCTTGAGCAGCTCCAACAGCATGAGAGCGAGTGTGCACATGTAGCCCACCTGTGGCTGTTTGGGGTAAGGGTCCGGCTTGCTCCGTCTTGCTTGATTCGCCACGATGCTTTGCCATGGCGAAGTTGCGAAGTTCCTTCGCTGCTCGCTCGAAGTGCTTGCCCACTCTGATACAACAATGTCATGGCCTTAGTTGGAATTGCCTAAGGCGTGAGACACCCTTGCGGCTAAGACACGAACTTAGCTTGAGTTGCCTTAGTCGCGAGGCACCCTTGCGTTAAAGACGTGAACTTAGTTTGCGTTGTTTAAGTCGTGCTTCAACCTTGCGATTTGCTTCCGTAAAAATCAGCCCACTTGCAACCTCTCGCAGGTCCCAAACGACCTGTAAAAGAGAAAGTTGATTAGTTCGAAAAACGAGTGATGGACAAGTCCCGACGTCTCGCGAAAAGAGGAAGCTTTATAAGCAATTCAGCGAGCACCTTACGTACACAAGAGAAAAGAGGGAGAGGGGGAAAACAAGGACTTTAGAAGGTTAAACGAATAGCTGCAAGTCCACAAACAACTGCTCATCGGTGCCGGGCGCGACAATAAGTTCCTGTCAAGGTAACGTGCGAACTTGCGAAAGATTGTTTAACGCCCGACACTATACCGAAGCTCCATCCAGCCTTGTGCCACCCGGGTGATTCCAAGGGGCTGAGATGGCTGACGTTTTGTAAGTGGAAGCGGACTGCAGAAAATAGCCCGTGGCACATGAAAGCAGAGTTGTTTTGGGCTGTTTTGGGGCTATTTTGCTTGGTTTGGTGAGCGGTCATTTTGTAGTGCTGCAGCTTGTTCGAACTTATATTTTTATAAGCAAAATGACTTAAAACCAAGACAAAACATGCTGCCAAGCAGCGATACATGTAAATGAGAGCGATGTACGGTTCATTGAGTGGAGTTATACGGGTGCACGACGACCGTTCGTGATAGATCGTTAGGTTGCTTGTAGGTGGAGCGTTTTGGGTGGAGGGCCCGAGAGCATGTGATGTAATGACGACCTAGGTTGCTTAGACCTAGGTGGGCCCAAGAGTCGTGCTTCACTCTTGTCTTCTGAAGGAGTCTTTAATCGATATAATTTACCTGAATTTAACCATTTTTTTTGCTTTTACTAACTAGTCTAGCTTAGCATACCACTACACTTACTACCACTTTCTCGGTTTTAATCCCCCTACTTCATTTATGCATCATTCCTGGGATTTTCTATATTTCAGTATGTGCATTGTCTCCTCTTTTTGACGCCTTGAAGTTTGGAACTTCCTTCTTATAATGCATCAGATAGCATTTGCTTGGCGGACTCTGGACTTATGTAGTATTCTGGTTTATGTTTTAACTATCCTCGCAGTTCTTCCTGAAAGCACGAACATGTAAAGTGGAGCAACATGTAAATATCATCATCCTTTAGACAAACAAGATGAATGAGTGGTTTGGTTGGATGCTTTTGGTCTACCTATACGAATAATTTCTGTCACTTGTTCCCACTCTCATATGGTTCATTTGTTTGTTTCCAGGATGGGAAATCATGTAAATATAGAGTTTCCTGCAAGTTCAATCATCTCCGGCATGCCACAGAACTGACTTCCCTGTTGCAGGATCCTCAGCCAGTTTATATTATGGTCTTATGACACCAGCATCAGGGCCATCAGTAATTGAAGTTTCACCATGGTGTTCACCAATAATTCTTTACATGTTCAGTGAACATATGCAAGATCTCCCAGCTTGCGTATCTTTGGTTCTTCCAACCACCCAAGGATAGATGCCCGTGCAGCAGGGTGGGACACATTCATGGTTAGTATATATTCTTTACGACTAAATGTGAAAATCTGTAGATCAGCTATATCATTTTGGTATTTCATAAATGCATACAAACCTAAGTTACCTGTTGCCTCTTTTATTGGTTTCATACTTTCATATTGGTGATACATTTGTACATATGATCATGATGCACCAAATTCCTACTTGCATAAACAACATGCTCTGCTAAATGATATTTCTGAAGTGTTGAAGTTTCAGAAATTCTCTTTAATTTACAGAACTCAGGTGCTAGTGTTAATTCCTTTTCCATAGCACGTTTTCCATGCATTTTCATTGATTAGATGCATCTCCATCCCACTTTTTGCTTGCTTTTAGGGGCGAGAGAAGAAGCAGTTTCAAGATCAAAAGCACACTAAGCACTAAAGGCAGAGGCTGACTAAGCACAAGAATAAGCAAGGGCAACTAAGTGTTCTTAAAGCTTGTTCCTCTGCTCTTGGTACTGAATGATCCCGTGATATCAGATTGATTAAGAGAAAGGAAATAGCAGACAATTACCTAATAAGGATTTGGATTTCAATTTCACTTTAGAAAGAGAAAATAGTGGTGGCAAGAAATGGGGAAGCCAGAAAGGTTGAGTTGTTGGGAAGGAATAAAGTAGGCGGTAGCAAAGACTTGGTATCGAAGAAGTCTGTTGTTCCACCCTGAACAAATCACAGGGAAATGGCGGCTTTTGGTTTTGTGTGAGATAAAGCTTATTTCAGTGTTTCAAATGAAGTGCACAAATTCTTACCTCTAGAAGAAATTGAGTCATATTGTTGTAAGACAACTTATCCTTGTTATAGTTCGCATGAACATTGTGAGAATTGAATTCTCTCGATTTTTCTTGTTCATTTTAGTTATTAGAAATAAATTCAACTGAATCCGTATTCTGTATATATTCCAGGCTCATTTGCTAGTTGTTATAACAAGGATTGAGGACGGATGGATGCAGAAGATATATTAAGATTGCCTATTGCGGAGATCAAGGTAACCCTCTTCTCCTCAAGTTGTACTATTAAAGACTTAAGGATGATATGATACATCTCTTTACTTGTTGACGAATGAACTATTAGATGGAAAATGACACCCAAGATGGAAACAAATGAGTCTCCATAGAGAAATGACACTATAGATGGAAACAGATGAATCAGTAAAAAGGAAAATAACACGAAACAAATGAATCGCTCTTCTTCCATTTGTTGTGTGCTTTGGATGATATAAACACCATTGAATCACAGGGAAGCATTCTTGTTTATTTCTTGGAGAATAAGGTAAGAAAATATACAATGGTTTTGATATCACTTCTTTCTGAGCAATGTGGTATGTTTGTACTACCAGTTAGCATTTCTTTTGTATATTATATTAAAATTTGCTGCAGTATCTCATTGTTTTTGCTCGTTTCATTAGAAATTTGATTAAGAATGACTGGGAAGATTGACCTCTTCACAGTGGCAAAATTTATATCATATGAATCATTATATACACCATAAAGAAATAAATTTGAGGCTTAGGATAAATCTAATCTAGAGATTTCCCTAAAATTAAACTGAATAGTAAATTCATGAAACATGGTTACAAAATAACAAAAAGAAAAAAAATAGGTCAATTTCTAGAAAGAATACATGCTTGTTTGTCTTACTGGGATGTGATTATGCAGAATAAGAATTTGAAAGTTAATTGAACTCAAAATTTCTGCTTGGGTCAAGATGATGTAGAGATCCTTGATTTAATTATAATAGTACTAGTGTGTACTCATCTACAGAAGATGTCATAAGTGATCTGATGGCAAAAGTCATTTAGAGACTCCACTCATAATATTAAAAGATTATGTAAAATTTGTTTCTATTTTATGGAATATAATTGATCAATGAAGGTTCTTTCCATATAATGGGGATGTCCACAATTATGAGTTTACTGCTTATCTTCTTTGCTACAGGCATGTGTATGTCTTTAAGATGATCCTGGCTTTGTTTCAGTGGGGCAACACCTCCGTCCTAGAAACCAACCTGGTGGAGGATCTTGGTGCTCCACTTGCATGAATCTGAGCCCTTCTCATCACTTCCACCTACCGCATTCCACTAACTCCATCGTCCATCTCTTTCCCCCACCTCATTTAAACCACCCCCTCACACCATTCATTGCCTTGATGTACAGTCCACGGTTACCCAGCGCCATAGGTTTCAGGCCTGGTGTTTTCTTAAAGCTTACTCCACCACCATAGAACTTCACTTCTTCTTCCACCTAGGGAACATGGGCAGCCTCGAGACGGAGAAGACGGTCACCGGATGGGCTGCAAGAGATTCCAGTGGGATCTTATCTCCCTACAGCTACACCTTAAGGTTTGTTAATACACCCTAAACTTGCTGATACTGTGGGAACCACGTCTTGTTTACTGTAACTGTGGTGATCAAAACCAGGAAGACTGGACCAGAAGATGTGGTGATCAAGGTGCTCTTCTGTGGTGTCTGCCACACTGATCTCCACCAGACCAAGAATGACCTCGGCATGTCCAAGTATCCCATGGTTCCTGGGTATATCCATCGTCTATACCTACACATCATCTTTTTCTCTCCATGTCTTTGTTATATGTATATTGAGTTGGCGGATGATTTCTGTGAAGGCATGAGGTGGTGGGGGAGGTGGTGGAGGTGGGGGCGGAGGTGAGCAAGTTCGAGGTGGCCGACACAGTTGGGGCCGGCGTGATCGTCGGCTGCTGCCGCGAGTGCGCGCCGTGCAAGGCCGACACCGAGCAGTACTGCAGCAGGAAGATCTGGTCCTACAACGACGTGTACACCGACGGCCAGCCCACCCAGGGCGGCTTCGCCTCCGCCATGGTGGTGGATCAGAAGTCAGTAAACTACTACATCTCTTCCCTTCCTACTGTCCTCTCACGGTTAGTTCACGTCAACAAATGAATGAAGCCAACCACTAATAATAGACAGCTCAGACGATAATAGATGCTTTTTCGTGTACGTACATATAAGATTGGTGAGAAAAGATAGGCAATAGTTTGATGCGTGACCTATCAAAAGATAGTACCGATTCTTCTTCATCCATTCAAAATAAAATAAAATAAAATCCTATCCCCGATGTTTATATATATATATATATATATATATATATATATATATATATATATATATATATATAGTGTCCAAATATTACTCTGGACGTATCTCTAACCATGGATATATATGAATTTATATATTAATGATTTTACTTTTCCATCGAGAAAATTGCTTTTATATTTTGATATATAAGTGTGAAATGCTTTGGGATAAAAACAATCATTTTTATTAAAAAAAAATATATTTTTTTATATAAAATTAATTTAATAATATTTAGAAGGATTAAAGTTTATTTTAGTTGGTTTTGGTCATGGATGACCCTTATGGTTTTGTCATGTATAAAATAATTTTTATATTTTAAAAAGTATAGCATATAAGTTTCTTTCATCAAATTGAGTTAACAGACATTTAAATATGTGATATATTGATTCATAATAAATTATTAATATAATATATATATATATAATTTAAATTTAAAAAATAGTTAAGATTTATGATTTATTCATGTTTAAAATAATTTTTATATTTTTTAAATATAACAAAGAAATTTTTTCCATTAAGTTTGAGTTAATTAAGGATTACGTGATATGTTAACTCATAAATCGTTAATATAATTCTATAACTTATTCTTCAAATTTCGCTTTGAAGTTCAATAAATTGGTATGTATATGATTTTGATGATTTTAATTTTTTAAGGTACTAAGTGGGTAGTTAATATGATATTGGATCCTATGATTGAAAGCGTTAAAATCATATGCATATAATTTGATTCTATTCATGTTTGTGCTGCCATTGGATGTTCTCCAGGTTCTTGGTGAAGATTCCTCCAGGCTTGGCGCCTGAGCAAGCCGCTCCCCTGCTGTGTGCAGGGCTGACGGTCTACAGCCCCATGAAGCACTTCGGGCTTATGGAGACCGGGCTGAGGGCCGGAGTTCTGGGCCTGGGCGGCGTCGGCCACATGGGGGTCAAGTTCGCCAAGGCCATGGACCACCACGTCACCGTCATCAGCTCCTCCGACAAGAAACGCGCCGAGGCTGTCGACCACCTCGGCGCCGACTCCTACCTCGTCAGCTCTGACGAGGCCGGCATGGCCGCCGCCGCCGACACCCTCGACTACATCATCGACACCGTACCGGCGTTCCATCCGCTGGAGCCCTACCTCTCGCTGCTCAAACTGAACGGCAAGCTCATCCTCTTGGGCGTCATCAACCAGCCACTGCAGTTCCTCACCCCCATGGTGATGCTGGGTAACCTGCATACTGCCACCACTGCCACCAGTTGATGTGTACCGCCCCAACAGCTTCCTTAATTCTTTTGGTGCAGGGAGGAAGTCGATCACCGGGAGCTTCATAGGGAGCATGCAGGAGACTCGAGAGATGCTGGAGTTCTGCGAGGCCAAGGGGGTGACCTCCATGATCGAGGTGGTGAAGATGGAATACGCGAACGAGGCCTTCAAGAGACTGGAGCGCAACGACGTGAGATATCGCTTCGTCATCGATGTGGCCGGCAGCAATCTCGACCCTTGAGCAAGTCCTGCTGCCGTATCTTATGACTTCCTCCTTCCGGTGGAATTATAAGTTTGAGAACCATTGCGAGACCAGTCGGTCCTATTTGTGCTTTGTGATATGGGGTGTGTGTGTGTGTGTGTGTGGCTGTCGTACAAAATTGTCACATGTGACAAGTATATTTTACTAGCATCTCATCTAACGTTTGCAATTATCTTTTGGAGTATATGATCATGTAGAAAACTGCTAAAAGGTCAAACCTTGTGAGGTCTATCTCAAACGAACAATTTCTTGTGGTTTGAAAAGTCAATATCAAGTGATGTCTACTTTGGGTTTGAATAAATGACCTTAAATTGGTTCTGTTTTGCAAATTTCAAACCGGTTCAAATTGATTTGAATATTCTTTAAAATTTTAATCAAAAATATCATTTTTTATATTTTTAAAATAATAATCCAGAATATTTTCTTATGTGTTAAAAATTAAATACTATATATATATATATATATATATATATATATATATATATATATATATTCGCCGTAAATATATAATAAATAAATAGAAATGTTTGCCACTTGAAGTGGCGGAGGGCTTCCGACTTCCGAGTGTGGGTGAGTGATGGGGAGTGCGAACTCCGGAGCAGGCGTCAAGGAGGAGACCTCCACGGAGGGAGACGGCGGAGGAGGAGACGCCGCTACAGCCGCCGCCCCGGACGCCTCCGATCCTAGCGCCGACGGTGCCTTCGCCGAGGGCGAGAAGGTCCTCGCCTACCACGGCCCTCTCATCTACGAAGCCAAGGTTCTCGACCTATCCTCCCAGATTAGGGTTCCCGATCTTTTCCTTACCTTTTATCCTCTTGCATCCCCTTAGCATCGCATGAGATTTGATTGTTCCTTCGGTTTGGTTGCTGCATACGATATTCGATTTTACCCTTGTCAAGAAATCTGCTGTAGTTATTCAAGATTTTGCCAGAAAACGGGTGTCGTGAGAGTGTCGAGAGTAGTGTTTTTTCTGTGTGTGTCTCAAGAGTATGTATGAACAAGTGTCTAAAGATACAGATGACATGAATCCTAATTTACAGAACCGTTCAATTCTAGCGGTGTTGTGCTGATTTCAGCTCCTAAGTTAAAAGTTGAATTATTATCTCTAAACACATGGATTCTTCGAGCACGCTCATTGATTAAAGTTGAAGCAATGAGCATGAAAGACACTTTACCCTGGAACTTATTTTTCTGTCCCAAAAGGCCAAAGCTAGTCATTAGAGTCCATCAACTAAAGAACGTTGAACAAGCATTAGGAATTTGAGATTTATGTGAAACTAGTTGGTAAATCATCAAAATGAGGTTCAGAGATGGCCAGGGAAGAAGAGATAGTGGCTCAAGTGAAGGATGATTAACAGGAGTGCATCCATTAGTGCATTGTGTCTTATAGCCAGTGTAGTGAAGCTCTTTGTCTCATGAATAATAGTGGGATTCTTGATTTACTGACAAGCAAATGAACAAAACTATCTATGTTTGCAAAGGCATGTCTGTCCTAGGTAGATCTCAGATACCGGGGAATGGATTCTCTTTGCATTGCTAATTTAGGTGGTTCATGACTTGCTATGTGTTAGTACTTGATTATTAACTCGTAGGACTCTATTGGGTTTATTATTTTAACAAAATGTCTTCTTGTTAGAAGTTCATCAATGTTACTTAGCTGATTTTGATCAAGCCTGCCCATGTTAGTAAACACATCTCTTCTTTCTTATAAAATTTCTTTTTGTTTTGCTGCATATTAGGCTTTCCTTTTTGCATATTACTACCAAATTTCTTCTTTGTTATGTATTTTATACTCCTTTTTGAAGTACCTCTTGATATGATGATAAGCATTTGTCTTTTGCTAATCAGTTGTCACATTATCGTATTGTGATAAAACCCTAAGGTTTTATCTAAGAAAAGAGATAGGGATTTGATCGCTTCGAGAGGACCAGTCTCATTTTGATCGCTTCGAGGGGATCAATCTCTAAGTTAGCCAAAAGCTTTGAGTTGTATTTGATTGCTTGAGAAGAATAGCCAAAGGCATTACATATTTATAAAGTTATTTAATCTCTAGTCAACTAGGATTAGGAGTCCTAAAAACTATAAATAGCAATTCCTAATTTGCTACATCAAAGGAATTCTAACAAACTTCTACCATAACTTAGAAAAACTAAATAGAAAAAATAAAGATTAATATCAAATCCCTAAAATTAAGGAATCCTAACATTTCACGCATCTTCAAAACAGTCTTGTCCTCAAGGCTGAGCAGCAACAAATTCTAGAAACTTCTCCTCTAATGCTTTGTAAGACTCTCAAGTGGCATATTCAATTGGTAAGTTGGCCCACTGAACAAGCACCTCCGTGACAGGATATTTATGACACATCACGACACGTCGATCAAGTATGACTTGAGGCAGGATTTGAACCTCACCAGTAGAAGAAATATCTGGCAAATCGTGTTACACCACATTATCCTCACCTATCTTCTTTTTAAGGTAAGAAATATTAATAACTGGATGTATCTTAGAGTTTGTTGGCAAGTCCAAGCGATAAACAATTGGGCCAATGCATTCCAACACCTTATAAGGCCCAAAGAATCGAGGAGATAGCTTCATAGAAGACCAAACCTTTATAGAAGTTTGCTTATATGGCTGAAGTCGAAGAAAAACCCAATCACCCACTGCAAACTCTCTCTCACTACGATGCTTATCAGCTTGTTGCTTCATTCTAGCTTGTGAGACTACGAGATTATCTCTTAGAAGTTGAATAATCTTATCCTTATCAAGTAATTCCTTGTCCACTTGATCAACCTTAGAAGAACCAGACATGTATTTTGTAATCATGGGAGGATGTCGACCATAAACCGCTTTAAAAGGAGTCATTTTAGTAAAAGAATGACAAGCTTTACTTTGGAACACTTATTATCACAAGTTAAAATTCGCTTATTAGCAACCTTTATCTCAAATTTATCACAACGTTCAATGCAATAGGTCAATCGCGTAGCAACCTTGCTCTCTATAAAATTTTTGGTGCTACTAGTATCAATCAAAACAAGAACAGACTGACGTTTTAAAATCCCTTCAAATTTTATAGTTTGAGGATTAGATTAGCCGGCTAATGCATGAACAGTATGTGTGACAGGTTCAATAATCTCTGGTTCCTCCTCAATTGGTTCAATCATCAAAAGTTTTCCTTGTTTGCATCAATGTTCCCTACACTTTTCATCATAATGCCAGCACAAATCCTTTGTTGTTTGTTCTTTGAGTTCCTCTTGGGTCAGTCTTCTAGTATTAGGATTTCGATTAGGAATGGTTTGAGTAGTTGACATGCTAGTCACTTGTTTATTAACACTCTTGGTTCGACGATTTTCCATGTTAATTTTTTCTTCATGCAAAAGAAATTACAGCTGTCATAGTGCGAGGTTGGCGAGCCTTAACTTCACAACGAATGTCTAAATTAAGACATTCAATGAATGTTCCCACCAATTGTCTTTCAAACCAGTCTTTAGCCCGATTTGGTAGTTGTTCAAACCAACTTTGATATTCTAACACAGTAGAAGTTTGGCGAATCTTGACAAGCTGCCTTTCAACATTTTCATATTCGGATGGCCCAAAATGAACAAGAAGTCCTTTTTTAAAACTGCTCCTACGAGGGTTCCATGACAAGTTTCATACTAATCATACCATTAAATAACATCCCCATCTAGTTGGATTGAAACTATTTCCACTTTAGAACCTTTCAGGGTCCTATGAAAGCGAAAAATTTCTCTGTTCTAGAAATCCAACTGGTCAGATTTCCATCTTTCCATCTAGGAAATTCTACTTTCATGCAAGGTAGCCATTATCGTGCTCTTGGTAGCCTATTCCTATGTTATCAGATCGGTCAAGTTGTTTACTTGTAGAAGTCAAACTTCCATCTTGTTGAATTTTGTTTAAACTCTCAAGCAAACTCTTTTTGAAATCATTAAGAATTTCTTGCAACCTGCTCTCAATTTTTGCTTCCAAGGCTTTAAATTGGGCTTTCATAGAATTGTTAGTAGTCATTGCGTATGATTGTAGATCTGTAATTCCTAAGTTTTGTTTTTGATTTTGGGTCAAGGGAATGAGCACTGCTTACTTGGCCTTAAAGGTGAAGTTGCTGTTGGCCGCGTGAGCGTCAGGACATGTGGCAATGTCAGAGAGGAGATTGAGGGATTGTCGATGACACATCACCGAGGACACACTGCCAAGGGAACGCCAAGGACACACCGTCGAGGAACGTCGCTCTGATACCAGATAATAAAACCCTATGGTTTTATCTAAGAAAAGAGATAGGGATTTGATCGCTTCGAGAGGATCAACCTCCTTTTGATCGTTTCGAGGGAATTAACCTCCAAGTTAACCAAAGGCTTTGAGTTGTATTTGATTGCTTGAGAAGAATAGTGAAAGACATTACATATTTATAAAGTTATTTAATCCCTAGTCAACTAGGACTAGGAGTCTTAAAAAAATAAAAATAACAATTCCTAATTTGTTATATCAAAGAAATCCTAGCAAACTCCTACGATAACTCAGAAAAACTAAATAGGAAAAATAAAGATTAATATCAAATCCCTAAAATTAAGGATTCCTATAATTAAGGAATCTTAACATATTGCTACATGCTAGGTCCATATTTGTAACCTGGTGTAATGGCAGCAATAGTCCTTGAACTTTAATCAGATTAGCAACAAGTCCGCATTCTTGTTCACTGTTATTCCTATGCTAAGCTACATTAGACCATTAGTTATGTTGATTTGCCATAGGCGATTTTCAGCAGCTGATATTTATTGCACCACCAATGCAGGGACATTGATTTAGGTGATGTGACAGCTTACATGGCATTCTTGGCACTTAGTGACTCTACTAAGTGCTGAATTTGATATTTTTATATGCCACGTTAACATGGACTCTTGGAGTCATAATGCAATGTTGTAAGGTGACTAAGGTCTTTGGAAATATTTATTTACTTTGTGTTTTATGCCATTATTAGATTGCTGATATGGTTTTCCTTGTCCCATGGCTTGATCTAACTGTGCCATGCCCTCCACATATAATCATAAGAGGAAACATATTTAAAACTGAAACCATTAGGCATCTTGTCACAGAGGAACCCCTAGGTGACAACTGGGGAAATAACCCCCTTGGACTATTGTTTAGAGGTACAATGCCATTCCCTTAACAGGCAACTTGAACTCTATTAGAAAAAAAAGGCAAACTTTCCATTTTGGCCTCTGGTTTTCTATTAAATAGAGAATGAAGTGCTTGCTTTTTCCTTGTTTAAAATCATTGCTTTCGTGCCTGCTAAATTTGCTGGTTTCAATCTTTCTCAAGGTTCAAAAAGCTGAATTGCGAAAGGATGAATGGAGATATTTTGTCCATTATCTTGTGAGTGGAAACTATGAGCTCTTTGAAATTAGTTGACAAACACGATATCTTCTGTTTAACTTTTATTTTTACATCTTCTTGCAATGTTTATTGACGACCATTTGTACCCTTTGTCTGCATGTTTAAATTTTAGCAGATTCTTATTGGACTAAAAATTTATTGTTTTCCCTTTTTTTTTAACTCTTGCTTTTCATCGTGCAGGGTTGGAGCAAGAAGTATGTCTTGGTGCAACTGTATTGTTCATAAAAATATATTCTCTCTCTCTTGCACTTGATGCATGTTTTCTTGTTGGTTTATATGTTGGTACTCCTAGATGAGATAATCTAACTTCGGGGTTTATTCTATTCCTTCAATTCTACAGTTGGGATGAATGGGTTGGGACTGATCGTTTGTTGAAGCTGACTGATGAAAACATTCGTAAGCAGCAGGCGCTAGAAAAGAACCAGAACACCGATAAAAACCCAAAGTCTGGAAGGTCAACACAAAATAAGCCAAAAGGTTTTGTTTATGATATAGTTCTCTCTGGTCTTTCAATAACTAGACCATGCTTGTGACCTTGAACCAAATATCTGTTCAATTATTTGTATTTTCTAATTAATTTTACCTTTATGCTGCACAGACAGCTACACTTTGTAGAAATTGATTTTTATGAGACAGAAAGCGGCAAAACAAATTTTAGTCACAAATTATTATGTTTTCTTACTTTGTAGAAAATAATGGCTTCTTATGTGGGACCTACTGGGAATTTTGATTTGGAGGTTAATATTATCTAAATTTGATGCTCATACAGAGTCATGTTTTTGTCCACTTGGGCAAAATTTATCTACCAAATATTAGATTCTTTCATGTATTCATTCCAAGGTAGCTGGTGTTACTGGTGCCTTCTATCCGAAGATACATGCTGGATATTCATTTCTATGTACATAAGTCTGACATTTGTTCAACTCATTGGTTTATAGAATTTGAGTGTCGACTGACATGAATGTCTTAGAAGTGGTCTTTTTTTCAGTTGTTGAAACTTCTTAGTTATTATAAAGTTTTCTTCTAGTATTTAACATTCTCAAAACACAATTTACTAAGTACCATGCACAATTTGATAGCTTTTTCTCTCAGATGTGTCAACAATTCTTCTTCTTTCTACTCGTGAATCAGATGTGTGAATTTACTTATAGGTCCTAGTCATGTGCTTCTATCTGCGCAACATTGCTAGGTCATTCTTTTGATAAGGTTGCCGTGTTTGATTGGGAATAAGCCACATATGGTTTGCCTTCATGTTGACAGCTGGGGTCAAATTCCGCTGAGTCCTGTAAAGCTGTCTATACTTCAGAATCTATTCCTCGACCGATCATTCAATTGGATTTGGATTGCTTACAAATTGAGCTTTAATTTTTGTTAACAAATATGTAGTTGATTACATTTAAATGGTTACATATTGTTTGAATACATTAGATGAGCTGATTTTTGTAATTCGTTTACAATCTAAAAGTTATAGTGTGGCAATCCTTGTTTGACAGATTCAAAATTGGATAAAGAGGATCCTAGGAGCACTGGTATGACAGTTGTTTTAATTATAAATTTATTCTTTAGTTTCATGTCCAAAATTGTTTTCTTGACTAACATATACTGCCTTTTTCACAACAATGTTTGTTTATACAAACCACCTAAGCAATTAGGTACCATTGTAATTAATTCTATCTGACATTATGGGAAGTAAGAAGATACTTGGTTATGGTGTTTTGGGTCCTACAGTGGATCATCTGCAGTCAGTGCTTGAAAATTCTTTGATGCGAGAACTGCTGTGAGGGAAAAAAGTGCATTTGCTAAGTATCTGTTTCTAATTTTATTTATCTTCTTGAATCATAGTGAAGATAATACTCGGGTGATTTATT
Source organism: Musa acuminata AAA Group (assembly GCF_036884655.1). NCBI lineage: Eukaryota > Viridiplantae > Streptophyta > Magnoliopsida > Zingiberales > Musaceae > Musa > Musa acuminata. The sequence goes on along the minus strand of NC_088352.1, from coordinate 10,070,316 downwards.
ACCACATTGAAGCATTTACATTAACTGGGAAAGATGGTATAAAAAGAATTCAATGTTCAAGATGCATCAAAACGTCATGTACAAAGACAGGATTTCTAGGATGAATGATTCAATCTTAAAGAACCTAACTTAAGAGTACAATGTTCAAGATGAAAATTTGCTGACTGTGCACAAGGCTGTGAGAAATTAGGACACAAAAGGCAATGTAGTCAGGAAGCAATTAAAAAATTTTCACTTGTTTACTTAGGTTAATCTATGCTGTTTGATTGAAATGTTCTTAAATTTTCACACAAGGAAGGTGATCCTACGCACTTGCTTAGTCAGCGTGCTCTTATTCTGGTGCTTTGTATTTCTTTTGAGCTCTATCTATGTGAGTTTTTATGTATGATTTAGCGGTTTTGGTTCATGTTCGGGTATTGGATTTAGATTCAGCTAGAATTGGAATGGGTTGGCCAAATCCTTCAACTCATTTGAATTATTAACATAAGAACTACTCTTGGAACAACAATCCTTCCTTTTTTGTATGGTTTGCAATAACTAACTATGAACTGTAATCATCTTTTGTTTTAAGATTATTTTATTATATATCCTTTTATATTTTTATTCATGTCATATTATCTCATGTTTTATTTATTTCATTAGATATTATATTTTGAGACAATTTGATGATTATATTATTTTATTGCTGTTCTTTTAGTTTTATGTTCACTGAAGTCTTTTTCTTAATTTTATATTATCGTTATATATTATTAATTTATCATGCATTATGTTATATAATTTTAAATATTATTATTTTGTTTTTATGTATTAATTTCAATTATTTTGGTTAAATCTTTGGAAGCGGGAATGCATATCTCATTTCGATATGTAGGATTTCAAATCCCTGCAGGTGGGACTTTGCATAGGAATTCAAATCCTGTTCCTCGCAACCAAACTCCAGAAATGAAAATTAGCCATTCCCATTCTCACTGCAATCTTCATATCTGATGAACCAAATGCCACTTAACATATTTCATTCAGAACAGCAAGGTTGTAATCAGCCTAACACAGTTTCTTGAGACTCAAAACTGATTAAATTTGAATCATGCTCTTTTGTGTACTGATTAGAGACAAAATAATTATTGTTAGTCCAAATGTCAACAGCAGTACCAAATGTTACTCCCAAATCTTTTAGCACAATGCACATTACCCCATGCTATTGGTTGATAGGCACTGTATCTCTTCAGTATGGGTTGAATTTTTTTCATATGTTATCATCCTTTTAGGAAAAACCTTGTCATTTATGTGATCTGACATATACATTTATCTTCAAATCCAGTGTCAAAGGGCAAGAAGCGGAAGGCTCAGTCTGGTGTTGAGGTGTGCTTTCTTGATCTGCATATGAACTGCTTTTCCTCCTTATAAGCCGACTATCTATATTTGCTTCTACACCATTTATTCTCCTTTCTAACCTTGAAATTCTATTGAAATAATTATATGATAGAAGTTTGCTACTTCTTCAAGTCCTTAAAAAAGGTTAATTGATGACTTGATTCCCTTTAGCTCAGCATATCTATATGTGTGACTTCTCTTGCAGCACATTGGAAACTCACCTAGTTGTCCAATTCTATAGTTTTAGAAGTAACACACATTTTTCATAACATGGACTTGAGAATCCTAGAAAGACTCATATTGTTCACCTTTTTATTTTCTGATTTATTTTATTTTTTATTAACATTGAGTTGTGTGATGCATCTTTGTCTATTTTTTAGGATGACAAGAGAACATCAGAGAATCTTGTAAAATTACAATTTCCTTTGACTCTTAAGAAGCAGCTGGTTGATGATTGGGAATTTGTTACCCAGCTGGGTAAGGTAACTACATTCCTTATGCTGTCTAATTTCTAATGCTAAGTTTTTTGTCATTTACTTGACCATAAATGGTTATGCATTCTATCACACTTATGTTTTCGGATTTATAATGATTAATAGATTAAAAGTGGATTTTATTGAAATACTTTGCAAAGTGTTGAAGTGAAGGCACATGCATTGCTATCATGTTGGAAGTTGTATGAGGTTCTTCTGCATTGATGATGAAACCTTTAACAGGATGAGTACATATAAAATATAATGCTCTACTTGCTTGCTTGTCAAAAGACTCAAAACCTAATTTGCAAAGAGACTAGTGCCAGCAATGTCAATCTTGGTCGAAAATTTTATCGTAAATGCTTTGAAAGATGGAAATGTGAAATGAGACCCAGAAACAAATCTGTGTCTGCACTAGTTTAGAACTTCACATTTTTATAATAAGGAATATTTATTGGCATGTTTTATGGGTACACACACACACACCAATATCATGTGGATTTCTTGTTTTTTTCATGTTCTTTACTATCTTCTATTTGGTTTTTGTTTTGCTACATAACATCATTTTATTTGTTCTCTTATTTCTAAGGTTTTATGCACACTATCATCTACAATGATAGAAGTCACTTAGCCTTATAGTGTTTCCTTTGCAGTTAGTCAAGCTTCCACGTTCTCCAAATGTTGATGACATCCTAAAAAAGTACCTTGATTACCGGACAAAGAAGGATGGGATGTAAGTTTAAGATGGAACAATGCATATGTCTACTTATGCTCAATTTTCATCTTTGCTAATTTCCTTTTATATTTGCACTGGTTTGCTTCTTCTTAGTGGTGGTTCTTTCTCGACTAATAATTGATATCACGTGTTCCTTTCTTTGAGTTGATGAGTTGAGGAATTCATGCTGTTCCCCGTTAAGGAACATTTTTTCCCTCATTAAGGATCTTCACTCTATGAATAATTGCTTCAGGTTTCCTCGGATACCAATGTAGATGAAAATCAAGTTCATAAAGGGAATTTATGTACTATGATTATTAACATTCATCATTCTATAATTTTTTATGTTAGTGTTAATAAATCAGTTTTGTTAAAGGCATTAGGTGCTAACAGATGCCAATGTTCCAAAATGCCCGAGGCACCTAGGCAAGCTCCAGAGTGCCCAGTGATAACACATTGATGGATCAAATCTCCTTCCTTTCTAGTGGGCAGATGATTGCTGGTGGTAATGAGCTTTTTTGTGTCAGATTTTGAGTGTGAATGGCAAGTGAAGGGAAAAGAGGGAAGAGAAGGGAAGGATGTTATGTTGCCTATCCTAGTAGTTGAAGGCCTTGTAGCTTATTCTTTAAAAAGAAGGGAAATTAGTCAGTTCACTTGATTTTATTCAATCCAAATCTAATCCTTACACGGAATCTTCAACACCTGGGTAGGATGGTTTGAGAACTTCTTCTTTATTCCGTTACTGATCTGGTTTGTACTATTGTGGTGATTAGTTATCACTCTGTTCAGTTGATGCATTAATTTAGTCAAGATAATTTTTGATGCAGCATACGATGAAGTCTTTTGTTTGGGGTTGGGGTTGGTTCTGAACTTGTCAGGTTATTCCACATGGATTTTCTGCTAAGCTAGCCAATTGTGGTGGCATAATCCGAACTTTAACTTTGGCACTGTATGAATATTTGTCTGTGGTTTGCTGGATCAACCCATCCTAGCCCAATATGATAATCTGGTTTGAATTGTAAACTGACATTATCGAAGTTAAAAGGTACATTAAATCCTCTTGAACTTGGATGCCTCTTGCCAAATCTATGATCGTGCAAACCTGTGCTACAACCTGATCCAGTTGGTTTGAATCTCTCCAAGATGTTGATTTCATACGATAATGTCCAACATTGAGATGCATACTTGTAAACTTTGCAAACTATATTAGCTTATTTTCTTGTATGCATGCTTTTGTCCTTGTAGTGTTGAAAACCCCTAGCACATTTCTCTTGTTTTGGTTATCTGTGTTATATTCCTTTGTTATACCTTGTAGTCTGTGTTGTGTCATTCTTTCTTTAAAAGGGCTTTGTGGTCATATGTTCTACATTATTATAATGACCTTAAACTTTTATACTGTTTTCAATAACATTAACGTAGTTTTATTGCTGCTTGGGGGTATATGAACGACTTTAAAACTGTTCAAGGATCGCTGAGTCGGTTGGCGAGATTTTGAAAGGGTTGCGTTGCTATTTTGACAAAGCATTACCAGCAATGCTTTTGTACAAAAAAGAGCGGCAACAATATCATGAAGCAGTTCGTGATGATGTGTCTCCCTCAACAGTGTATGGAGCTGAACATCTGTTACGTCTTTTTGGTATGCACTGTATACATCATTTGTTGTGTTTCCTCCAGTTCGAAACTATACTGACAGGCCTATCTCACATTGTCTGTATTTTGTGTTCACTGTTTCTTATCCGGTAGAAATTTCTTTATTTAAGTTGATACTGCTTATGATTTGATTGATTTGCTTATATGCCATTCACTTGATTTCTATGCTGAGGCATTATGCTTAATCTACTAGATTTCAATGTTTCTGTTGGACAAATTGTGACATAATAGATGGCCTTCATAGTGTAACCCACAAGCCTCTATAATTATCTTGTTTTTCTTGCTCTGTTATCTTATAGATCGACAGGTTGACAAATTGGTTTCTTTTCTCTTGTTTTTTGCCCTTATCTTTTAATAACATTGATGGTTGAATAATGATGGTATTTACACCTCTTATCTATGTTTAAGAAACAATCTTATTCGTTAAAGCATAAAAAATATCCTTTATATTTTTTAGAATATTGTTTTAGAGGAAATTTCTCTTAAGGAATATTCTGTATCCTTGGTAAGCACTTTGGTTGTCATATGCATGGCCTTCAATATGTGTAATATGAAAAAGTATTATGGTCTGTCTGCCTGATAAAGGTTTGTTGTGTTTTGTTGCTGTTGAATTTAAACCATGTTATCATATATATTGATTCAGTGACTTTGTTTTTTTATTCTGCAGTCAAGTTGCCTGAATTACTTGCCTATGTCAACATGGAGGAGGAAGCACTTGTGAAATTACAGCAGAAACTGTTGGACTTTCTCAAGTATGACTTTTTAAGACTTTTTTTATTGTTTCTACTTATGATTTTGAGTATGCTTGTTTTGATACCATGTAAAGAAGGCCTTGATATCTTTTTAGTTATGTTTTTCACATTATGTTTTATAGTAAGTTACTTTATACTTCCTAAGCTTTTCAATTCGTTCATGCAAATGCATGCAACCTGTTGTTTCTCCACTGCCATCTCCAATGTGACTGTGGTTTAGTGCAATCAGTAATTTCAAGTTGCAGAAAATCAGCAACTTAGGATTAACAATTCATTTGTAACTATTTATCTGACTTTTCGGAGGTGTTTAGGCTGGCTTGTCTAATTTTCTTGTAAGTTCTTGACATTTTCTTTGATATAGTAGAAAAAAACAACTAAATATATGTGAATTACCTGTCTTATTTTAAACTACCAAAACATTGTGTGTGATCCATGTTCAAGGGCCAAATTAGTCTTCTCTGTATAGTTCCAATGTCCGTGAAGAGACATGATAAAAATGTAGGTACAACTAGGAAAACTGATAAAAATGTAGGTACAACTAGGAAAAGTGTAGGAATCAACTCCCTATTCTAATTTATGGTGCTTTATGTTTCATTATTGACTAAACTAATTTACCCTAAATGCTTAGTCATCGATAGAGTTCTGCTCTTTAGGTTTCGAGACACATTATGTTTATAAATATCATTGGTTGCTGGGCAATTCACACATATAACTTCATTACTTGCCACTATTTTGTAGCAAATATGTTGATTTTTGATATGTCATCTGTTTGTGATGCTTTGGGTATGCTTTCGGCTCCAAGTTGTTAGATTTCGTGTATGCCATGACCTGTCCCCTATTTGTTGTTGTCCACCGTGAGAAAGACATTTTTTCATCACATATGTTGCTGCAAATGGATTTACTTATCATGTGTGTGTGGATTTGATTATCTTTTATAGGTGATGCATGTCTTTCTTTTTTGTGCTTTTTTAAGTCTAACCTTCTAATACATTTCTTCTTCAGCAGATTACTTGTTTTTCTCTTGGCATTCTACTGTTTTTCCGTTATGAATAGCAAAATTTGAGTCCTGTAAAATATAACAGTTAGAATCCCAGACCTGACACGACAAAACTTCATGTGCAGGTTTTTGCAGAAAAACCAGAGTGTCTTCTTTCTTTCGACATATGATGGCTCCGCAGGAATGGATGAATCTGATACCAAATAGAAGTCATCTGTTCTCAGTGTTATTTCCATGCATCTCTTTTATGGCCTAGTTTTGTTGTATGTCTTAGTTTATGTTGCTCGGAGTTTTGCAGGAAAAAATTGTAGCTTTAATTTGACAATGGTACAAATGAGATGGTGACCATCAGTACCGGGTCATGAGATGTTTTAAACCGATTAGAAATGACGTGCGAAACTATGTTGCATTCAACTGGTCATGTAATTGGACTTGTAGATGTTAATTGCCACACTTTGTGCACCATTATGTCTATTACACTTTTCTCTATCAGGAAGAATGATGACTCTTAGACTTGCTTATCAGGTCAGTCAGTCACTTCTACCTTTTCTTGTTCATCTTAGATTGTTTGTTACGATATAACTATTTCTGATATTGAACACTCTTTGTCTGCTTTTTGCTGTCAGGCTTGCAGGTTAAGGCATTCTAAGTTTTCCTTGTGTCGGTGCTTATCATTCCGAGTCTGGTGTGTTCTGTTGCTCCTCCTTAGGTAAGCACGCGAAGCTGGATCCAATTCAGAGGTAATCTCTCTCCTTTCGGAACACGGTACCCGGTGAACCCTAGTCCCCTTTGGTCTTGCATCAGATCTGGCTTTAACACAGACTTGTCACTCACAGGAGCCAATACTGACCCACATTCTTGCTAGACCTCCACACTCACAATTAAATCGACTCCCTCCTTGAAGCCCTCCAGAAGCTCTTCTCCCTGCTGCGCCATAGACAGATTGGCATCCATCTTCGCATGGAATCAGATTTCTTCAACAACTTCCTTCGGTGATGCCTTTTATCAGTGTTTGGCCTCTTTTCTTCTTCTGTTTATGCTTTCTCCCATCGCTGCTGCTGCTTCGTTGGCTGGTGATAGCCATTGCTATTCCTACCGGCCTTCACTCTTGAGGTTCCAACTCCATTGAGTTGCCTCGCTAAGTCCACCTCGTCTTCCTGTGTGTTGAACAATGACATGAGGCATACAAGGGTTATATCGATCAGCTGTCACCGGCCGCATCGGTTCGCTGCGAAGGAACACTGTTCGTCGTGCTCAGAATAAGAGATAAAGATTATCTTTTCGTTTTTCTCATCTCACATGTTGTCTTTCACTGTACAGGTCGAAAGCCAACACCTTTGATGGCGGCGCCACGGATGGCCGTCTCGGGCGGCGGCTGCGTTCGCATGACGTTGCTGTGGTCCGGCCCTGACAAGTAACTTCTCACCTCGCTGCGGATCATCTCGTGCATTACCGCGAACTGCTCGCCGCTGAGTCGGAACGGCAGATGCCGCGTGCTGTGGCCAGAGGCGGTCGTTTCATGCTGGCTGTGGTTGTGGCTGCTGCTCCTGCCCTGGTGGCGGTTGAATGTGCCCACGTGATCCGATCCGGGAAGTGACAGCGTCAAGGACGTCGAGGGATCGACCGCGTTGGCAGCGGAAGAGGCCAAGGGTGGAGGAGAAGCAGCAACTCCACCGGTCCTCAGAACCGGACGGTTAACGAGACACACAGCCGGATGGCTGCAGTCTCTCACATCCGACATGGACGGGCTCCCGGATCTCAGGCAGATCACCAAGTCCGCAGACGTGTACGCCGCCCCGACGCAGCTCGCCCTCTTGAACGGCCTTTCCGCCGGCGCGTCCTTGAGATCCACTGCCATGGCAAACCCCTCGGCGTCGTCGACCGGCGGCGGCGAGGACTTGCGCTTGAGGGTGGAGTACCAGTGGTTCTTGATGGCGTTGTCGGTGCGGCCGGAGAGGAGGCGGGCGATGGTGGCCCACTTGTTGCCCAAGCGGCGGTGGGCGCGGACGATGGCCTCGTCCTCCTCGGCAGTGAAGGGGCGGTGCTCCACCCGGGGCGACAGCTGGTTGCACCACCGGAGGCGGCACGACTTGCCCGACCGCCCGGGGATGGACCGGCTGATCAGCGACCAGTTCCTCGGACCATGCCGCTCCACCAGACGCAACAGCGCCTCGTCCTCCTCCGCTCTCCACGGCCCCGTGACTCGGGCCATCTCCTTACTCCGCCCGGCCACCACCGAAGTCGCTGCAGCTGCCGTCACCATGTTCATCCACAGAGGCATGTTCTTGATCGCCTCTTCTATGTACTTGTGGTGTTGTAGATGAGAGGAATGGAGCAACGAGAAGAGTGAGACCAACAAGGGCAGTCGGGGGAAGTGATGGGTGGGTGCGATCATATATAGGAGGAGGCCGGAGGCGACAGGGGGTAGCCGGTAAGTAAGATAAGTATGACCGGTGATCGGACGTCTGACGCGGCCAGCCGCCCTCACCTCCACGCGTCACCTTCTCTTTGGATCCATAAAAAATTATAGAAAATATTGATCACGCGCGCCCCACTAATTATCCAGACACGACTCAGGTCGGTTCAGGTAAGACACGGACGGGCGATGGCAGGGTTCAAAAATGGAGAGAAAGAGAAGACTGTTCGAACTGTCGATCTGTTTCTTCCATTATTCTAATCAAGAGGGTGAGGAGAATATTAACAATTTTTTTTTAACTTTTTTTTTATTTTGTTTAATTTAAAGCTAATTCTCTCACTCTCAAGTTAATCATTTATTACTCGAGACTCTCTTCAATCCTTTGATTTTAAAATTTTATAATAATATTTAATTATAAAAATAAAATATTTAATCTTATTTATCTTAATAAAATTAATTTTATCAACGAAAGATATAACAAGCGATATCGAGTGTAAAATTATCAATTTTACTAATGATAAAAGTTATTTCATATATTATCAAGTTTATCAATGATAACACTACCTTGAGTTTGCCTTGCTTTCATTGTCTTCGAAAGTTCGTTTGTCTCACCTAGCCTGTTGTCGCCCTCGTCCAATCCCAGCCCATCTTTTTCTAGCAACAATTCTCTTCGTCCCTCCTAATTTTTCATCTCTTGTTGTTTGAGTCGACCATCGATGCTTGGGCCTTATTGACACTAATCCCCTATTGCTCCGACAGCCTCCTACTCTCGTTTAAGAGGGAGCTGGTAGTGGTTAACAAAATGAACCGCCACTCCTAAGCCTTCTATGACAACGTCCATGTTATGGCATGGTGTCCCCATGTCCAGCTCGTGGTGCTCCTCCTTTGCATACACCAAAGTCAAAGGAGCATAGAATGGTGTTTGTGATCGACGAAAACAACGAGAGAAAGAACATATTGAGATCTATGTTAACCTACGATGCAACAATTGATGCCATAGGTCCACTTGCCTAACATGGCATGGGAGTGTGACGAGTGCCACAAGTTCATATGCTATGCGTTCTTTATCCTAGGTGGCTTTCCTATAACAACAAAGGTGCAATTCTTGTGAATCGCAAAAGCATTCGCTATAATTGCCTGGAGGTGGGGCAATGTGAAGGAGAAGTTGGCTAAGACAGCATACCAATGCACCTACGTGATCGATGGGGATAAGAAGATGTGCATGTGTCGACAAGGGAAATAGATGGAGGTGCTACCGGAGGAGGGCGACAGAGCATGACGACCACTAGCAGACCTACCTAGTAACATAAAGACATCACGATAGATGGTAAAATCGATGAAATCTTAAATGATCATTTTATGACAAAATCGATAATTCTGTAAGTTTGTTGTATCTTTTGTTAATAAAATTGACGATATTAGAATAAATAAAATTAAATATCTAATTCTGATAATTATAAAAATATTAATATTTTTATAATTTAAAATTAAAATATGTAATTAGTCCCCCTCTCTGTTTCTGTCAACCTATCTTCTCTGTGGTGCCGCAGAATTATCTCCGTTGTTTGGACAGTGCTGGGTTGTGGTACGGAAGGGAAAGGACGCATTTCCCGCCTTGATTTCAGGTGTCCGGCAGTCCCATAGCTGACACGCGCCAGAGAGGCATGGGTGGAGGCTTCCCGCTTTTTGTTTGCTTCCGTGGTTGTCCAGCTCGATTTATTTAAAAAGGCATGGCTCGATTTAACACCGTCTCAATCACCAGCTTCGGTGATAGCTGGCCGCAGCACCGACTTATCTAGGCTTACCCATCCCCCCCGGTACGTACACACATCACATTTTGTCTCCCGGAGAGGCGTAGTCTGTTTCCCCTTTGCTGAGCTCCGGTATCTTCTTTTTGACGTATCTATCCTGTTAGCTTGGTACATAATCCATGTTCCTTGTAACTTATATAACGTCTTGGCATGTACTCCTCCAGTTAACAATCTCCTATCTACTAAAGCAAGTTCCTAACAGATTTAAGATTGGATAAGGATTGCTGTTCTCATGGTATACATGTCTTATTGTAACATGATAGAAAAGTGACGACTTCGAGTAGGTAGAACATATTATTGGGTGCAATTTTAGTGTCCTTGCCGGTGTCAGAAGCCATGTTACAGTGAGAGAGGAAGTCTCAACAGTCTATCATGCACAATTGCAAGACCATTATGCATATGTAATAAACTTTGATGGCAAGGTGGGTTCATCATTATCATCTCGCAGACGAAGACTTGGACTTCCTTGAGCACAATATCCAGGTGCTGTCTGTTGCTCTTAAGCATCATTCTCATGAACCTGGCTGGCTATGTTGTTTGATTCTTGATCCCAGTACTATTTTTTTTCCTTGGAGCTTTCTAGCCTCCGGTTCATGCATGGTCTCAATTACCATCGTAGACCACAAGCAGGGCACAAGGATGATGGTAACGAGTCAACAATCAAAATGGACAACAAACCTAAATTAAAACCCGGAAAGATCATTCAAAAGTGGATTTTGTGTGTGTGATTGATATATTTCAAGATTCGAATAGTATCTGATTTTATTTTTTATCCACTATTTTGGAACATTATATGAGGGTCTCCTTGTTAGATGAACAATCAAATGAACTCACTGTGAATATTTTTATTAGCTGAAACTAAGCTAATCCTAGACCAATTATCAATTGTATTGAAAACCTAACGTTAGATCTCTGCCAAGAGACTGTTCGGCCTTCAGTTTCCATGGCTTTAGCATAAATCATGCCTCAGCCGATGGAGGAAATAGAATTATCAGATGAAAAATGAGGATGAGCCAAGTCTAGCGTCCAAGCAAAATTTATTGGTTTGATCATAATATACCATATTTACTTATTAAAAATCACTGATTCGAAGCCTCCTCTTCTTCTGGTGATGGTGATAATGTAGATTCACTTATCAAAAATTGCATCATGATGTTGTGTCAGATTTACTTACCAAAGGTTGAAAGTATAATTTAGAAGATCTACTTACTAAAGATTAAGAGTTCAAATCTAACCTTCGGTCATTTAGCTACGCATATAACGTGTTAACTAATGGCATGTCTCTACTTCCACACCCTTTCCACTATGTAACATTTATTCTCTTGTAAGCGATTAACCTTTCACCAACTCTCTCTCTCTCTCTCTCTAATCTTTTCGTAAACAATGCATGCATGGTTTGGAGGAAATGACCACAGGAAAGTGCCAAGATTTGAGATTAAATTTGAGCCTTACAATCACATTTACCCTATCACTCTAATGCACGACTCGATTGGGGGGTTATTACGATCTTTCTTAAGCCTAGTGTTTAGTGTTAGATTCATTACCTTTGTAGGTAATACTCAACTCTTAATTAACAATGATAGGTGTTACGGTAACTAACTTTTTCAGTCGTGACCTCGGGGACGACGCGGCTGGTTCAGGGCTCCAAATGGCTGGGATCAGACGTGGCTCCCCTTGGGATGTTGCGGCGGCTACCACGGAGGCTGCTGGCCGGAAAGTTCCGTGACGTCGAGCGAATTCAGCGGCGGTCGAGTGCCTACACACAGGTCGGGTCGGTTGCTCGGCCCGACCCCTCCGACGATCAAGTCAGTGAAGCGAAAGAGGAGTGTTTAGTGAGATTGTCCCTCCCCCCTTCCTGTTGGGAGCCAGGGGGTATTTATAGATGAAGTTTGATGTTACCTGATGGGCCATCCTGCCGGGGCAGGGTCGTACCTCTGATGGCGTCTTGTAACGGACAAACTCCTAGAACAAGATGTTGGATGTAATGCTTATGTTTGTCCGTTGTCTTTTGGCATGTTTATACCTTGTACAGCAGGTAGAGGGGCGACTGAAGGCTAAATAGTCCCATGTTAGTTGCGTTGGTGGCCTCTTTAGGCTTGTAAATAAAGGTTGTGTCATGTGGACACGTGCGAGAGCTTTTCGGTCTGTAATGGACCATTTTACCCTTTGTTGTGCCACTGTTCAGAGCTTGTAAAGTCTGTTTGTAATTTGCATTGTCTATGAAGTGTTTTTCGGACATGTTTGCTTGTGGATCCTGATTAAGGCGTTCTCTTTAACCCGTTTTCTCTTTTGTTGGTCCTAAGGGACAATGGGAGGCTTCGGGGAGGCTGACCTTTGCGGACGGACGCGCAAGGGTGCCGCACGACTTAGGCAAAACCAGCTAAGTCCGTGTCATATGGTATCAGAGCGGGACAAGCACTCATAGAAACACTTGACATGCAAATGTGGGGGACCTAGCGGGGCTGCGTTGAGGGCAGTTAACAACGCGCGACCGTTTAAGGGAAAACGGGCATGGAGATGTAGGGAAAAGAGTCGCTCAGAGGAGCGGGCATCTAACATTGGCATTCTGAGGAATGGCCAACCCTTCGCGCAAGAGGCACCACGAGAACAGGCAAGCTTGGAAGAATGCGGAGCGCACAAAGGCTGGGATGGTTGAGTTTGAGCTACGGCTCAACGTTGACAACTTTACTTGATGGTGCTCAAGGCAAGCGAGACGCTTGGCAAAGGACGAGACCATGCAAAGTGGAATGAGTTGCTCAGCGACCGAAAGAGTTGTGCAAAGCTCACAGAGGTGAGGGGAATTGCTAACTCGAAGAATTCGGTACTCATGCATGGGCTTGTATGCGGACGATGGAATGTTCGTGGCCATCCCAAGGCGGTCGAGACTCGGCGCCATGGAGCATTGAAACTTTCTCTTCGGCATGCAAAGGATACGTCCGGAGGAGGTTGAAGTGTGCAACGAGTTTAGTATGTTGCTAGGCCTTGAGGGGTGCGGCGGTGGCTGTATTGACGTGGAGGCGTAATATAGCAAGTGCGTTTGCAAGAGGCAGAACAATGCACAGTTTGTTCAGCAGATCGGAGTAGTCCAAGGGGATGGTGGTCTCCGAAACGAAGAGAGATGTTGCTCCAACGGGACAGTTATCTAGGAGGGATAAGTCTCGGCACTCCAGAGGGAGAATCATGTGAGACAGACTTCACATGTTGAGGAGGAGTACCTCACAAACAACAACTTCACGAAGCTCGATGGACTGAGCAAGCGGCGAGGAGTTGTCGCATGATCTCGCTCGAGAGAATGCATTAGTGGATGCATTGCGAGATCAAGTGGGGGAGCGACCTGAAGCAACTTAAACGAAGGCACACTTAGAGTCGATATGGAGATCGGACTCAAGGGAGGGCTGACCCGTGGAATGGTGGGCGCGAGGACACCATCGACTCAATGCAAAAAACGAGGAGCGGAGCAACTTGGGTGTAACTTGGTGAAGTACCCAAGCCGCATGAAGGGAGCCAGTAGTGAAGTTGGAACATGGAGCAGAAGCACAGTGCTTTCCTTAGACAGAGGTCAAAGACATGAACTCTTGCAGAGGCAAGGGTAGGATCATGTTGTTCCATGAGTCCTTAATTCTGACGGAGCGGACTCATCTTGCATGGTGCCAAAGACGAAGGGAGCTTCTGGGCACATGCACCTTATCTCGGAGGAGCATTTGATGGAGGAACTAAGGCGACTCAATTTGCGGAGGCGAAGTTGGGTTCAGAAGGCCTTAGCACGGGGCAAGAGGACGCAGAGGCAGGTACTCTTGAAGAATATGCCATAGTGTTGCCATTCAAGTTGCTATGAAGGAAGCAGTGCACAGCGGAGATTGTGTTGGTAGGGGCAGAGGCCCAGGATCCAGACAATGGTGCACAAATTACAGTGAAGTCAGTGGACTTCGCGAGCTACTAGGCGACGGACTGTCCTAGAGCGGTGCTTCATCTAGGTGTGACCCAAGAGTGGGTGGATGAAGGTCGATTGCCAAAGGAGCGAACAAAATCGAAGGTGGAGGAGACCCTGCGATGTATTGGCAGAGGCCACACATGGAGGGTTCACAATTCGAGTTTATTCCACAAGGATCAGAATGCAATGGAGATGTCACCAGGAGGCGACATGGTGCAGCGGATCATGGTGGAACAGTTCGTGGCAATGCGACACACACGACATAGTCCCGTGAGGGATGAGATCATATGGAGGTATGATCGGGAGCTACTGGGAGCTCCGCTTTGGTGAACAACACGACGGCAGGAAGGACTATGGATTCAAGGAGTGAAGGCCATGGTACCGTAGAGGCGGGTCTTCCGGGCGTGCACCGAATTTTGTATCGGATGAAAACCTTGGTCATCAGCATATGGGGGCTGGGTTCCACCAAGGGAAAAGTTCGAATGCAAGTACCAGTGAGTTCCATGGAGGGACTTGATCATGTAGAGGTATTATCAAAGCAACTGGAGAGTTGGACTACTCCAAAGCTCATATTCGCTTAAGGGAGCCCGACAAGTTAGAGGACAAGGTCGAGTAAGCGAATGTTGCTACCAAGGAAGCTAAGGAGAACAGAATCGATGCAAACTCTACAACATGATGGCAGAGGTCATGCATGGGAGTTGCAGTCTGTCTTTCCATCGACCAAACGGACTGCTTGGAGAACACAGAGGTGTTGAAGCAGGGGGTCGAAAGGGGCGAGGAAGCGACGACGAGTCCAAAGGGACTTAGCTACCCAAAATCAAGCATCGGTCGGAATGGAGGTGGACTCAGAGGAGTGCCACAGAGACATTTCTACTGATCATGCAGAAAAGGGATATAGATGCGAGGCGATGGATAGTAGGGCCATGGGCATGGCAGCGCCATGGTACCGCAGAGGCGGGACTTCTGTGCAAGTCATTGATCCCTTGCTCTCACGGAGGGAGAGCACTTGGTCATGAAAGGGGCCGAGGAGGTGGAGCATGTAGAGGCAATCTCCAAGTACCGAGACAAGGCTGAAGGGCAGAGGCCAAGAAACTTCGTAAGACCGGTGTCAACAAGTTTCTCATCAAGATAGCCGTAAGTGAAGGACTTCGGGTCATGCAAGAGTGCACGACCAAGGAACGAAGCAGGCAGTACGCGGTGTTGTACCTTTGCTACTCAGTGGAGTAGGCGGCAGGGTTGATGGAGAAGACGGTACAATCCCAGAGGCGACCTCATCTATCAGAGAATTACTCCAAGTTGGGGTGAAAACTTCCCGCATTCCAGAAGTTCGATGGCATTGAGAAGGTGAATCACAGTAGCTAACTCAACGCAAGGAGTGCAAACACTTCAAGTGCTTCAGAAGTGTGAGCAAAGAGCAGGCGAAGACCAGTAACCAGCTCGATGCATGAAGTACAACCTCGAGGAGGCGGGCGAAGTCAAAGTAACCTTTGCCTTCTTAACTCTTAAGAGAATGGGCGAAACCGAGTACCCCAATTCTCTTATCTATCCAGCAGAGGAGCGCTGCACAAGTTCAAAGACCCTTCGAAGATAATGAAAGACAATAGTTATCAAATCCTCATCAACGGTGATCAGTGCTACTGAGAGTAGATTATCCACCTCATTTCCCAACGAAATGCCAATCGAAAGCGAAAGTGATGCGAACCTACTTGGATGTGACAACTAACTGAAAGAAGAGTCAATGAGCAGATTTTGTGGAGGAAGGACCCAAAACTTCAGAAGTTTGCGAGGCGATGCTCGTTAAAGCTCCAACAAGCATCCACCCAGTTCAAGCAGCATGTGAAAATTTTGAGAGACTGGCGCAGTAAGGATGGTCTTTTCCTTCATTTGGTGGATCCGCAGGAATCAACGAGGATCAATACAACTCAGCCAACCCCACACCAGAGTCAGAGTCATTGGCGAGTTGAAGCAGCATGGCGGATCAAAGGTTCGACTACTCAGAAACAGCAGCGGAGAGCAGTTGGGAGCCAGGAGGCGCATTGCAGCTGGAGCAAAAGATTGAAGACTCAGCAAAGGCGAAGAGTTGCAGTGTTCACAAAGGCTTCGACGAGGACGTCGAAGGGATAAGTGGGGGAGAATGTAACGGACAAACTTCTAGAACAAGATGTTGGATGTAATGCTTATGTCTGTCCGTTGTCTTTTGGCATGTTTATACCTTGTACAACAGGTAGAGGGGCGGCCGAAGGCTAAATAGTCCCATGTTAGTTGGGATGGTGGCCTCTTTAGGCTTGTAAATAAAGGTTGTGTCATGTGGACACGTGCGAGAGCTTTTCGGTCTGTAATGGACCATTTTACCCTTTGTTGTGCCACTGTTCAGAGCTTGTAAAGTCTGTTTGTAATTTGCATTGTCTATGAAGTATTTTTCGGACATGTTTGCTTGTGGATCCCGATTGAGGCATTCTCTTTAACCCGTTCTCTCTTTTGTTGGTCCTAAGGGACAATGGGAGGCTTCGGGGAGGCTGACCTTTGCGGACGGACGCGCAAGGGTGCCGCACGACTTAGGCAAAACCAGCTGAGTCCGTGTCAGTCTGTCGTCGCGGTCGTTGCGTGGAAGGCCGAGCTGCCGCAGGGTATGGGGGGTGTCAGTCAGCGCCTTCGCTTGCCTTGGCCGGCCACGGGGGGTCAGCCGAGGAGGCTGTTTGGGTATGGTGGCGCGTCGTGTCATTGTTAATGCTCGTTCTGGAGCAGTGTGCCGCACGGGGTGTTCGACGTGGGGGTGCATTACGTCAAATCCGGGGTGTTATGTCAAATCAGTTTTTTACCCCTATCACATGGCCCACCCGAAAGGAGCTATGTGTCGGTTTTGCAGGTAGGGAGTCCGATGCATGGCTTTCTGCTCCAAGCGGGCTGTTCAGGCGAGTCTGAGGGGCGCGCCGCAGATGGGCCGGTCGCGTGAATGCGTCTCGAGCAGTGCTAGGCCGAGGCGCGCAACTCAGTCGGGAGGCTGAGGAGGATTGGACTCGGGGGTAATGGAGCCGACGAGGGTCGAGGAGCACAACGCAGGCGGGGTGACCGCGCAGGCGTGTCACAGGAGGCGTAAAGCCGAGGAGCACAACGCAGGCGGGGTGACCGCGCAGGTGTGTCTCGGGAGGCGTAAAGCCGAGGGCCGAGGAGCACAACGCAGGCGGGGTGACCGCGCAGGTGTGTCTCGGGAGGCCGAGGAGCACAACGCAGGCGGGGTGACCGCGCAGGTGTGTCTCGGGAGGCCTAGGAGCACGACGCAAGCGGGGTGACCGCGCAGGTGTGTCTCGGGAGGCGTAAGGTGTGTCTCGGGAGGCGTAAAGCCGAGGGCCGAGGAGCACAACGCAGGCGGGGTGACCGCGCAGGTGGCGCTTGGTTCTTTGACCGTTTGGTTGGTTGTCTGACCGCGCGCGGGCGCGGGAGACCAGGTTGCTTTTCCCCTGAGGAAGGTAACGTGCTGCCCCTTTTTGGGAGTCGCTAGTTCTCGAAGCTGATATGATTGGGCGCCTCCGTACTTCGCACCGCGCTGCCGCTGGCCGCCACGTCGGTCTCCCATTAATGCGGAGCGCCCCCGGGGGTCTACCGATGTGACGTGACGGTTGCGGGCGAGGGGGCTGCCGCCCATCCTTGGGAAGCGAAGGGGCGCTGGTTCTGACGAGTTATCCCCTTTAAACGGGGGCAGGGTCGACTCCACCTCCATCTTTCGCCGTTGTACTTTCTCCTTCGGGTTACGTTGTTGCCTCCTTGGTCCCCTTCCGTCTTCCGCGTACTCTTCCTCTCTTCTTAAGGTCAGCCGGGATGTCGTCTCCTTCTTCTCCTCCTTCCTCCTCATCCTCTTTTTCTCTTCGTGTCCTCGTAGCTGGGGAGGGAAGTCCCCCTCCGTCTCTCGTCAAGTCCTCCGACGGAGAAGCGGCACGAGCCTTGGAGGCTCTGATGTGGCCGCACGACATTGATTCCACCGTGAGCGGGGCCCTGCTGGAGGAACTCCGGGTGCGCTATTACATCCCGGAGGACCATATCCTTTGTGCTCTCGAGCCTGGTCAACGGGCGTATGACCCTGTCCCGAAGGGCTTCGCCCTGACCCTCGACGCCTTGGAGGCGGGCTTGCGTTTTCCCCTTCACCCCCTTATAGCGTCCTGCCTGTCTCTCTGGCGGATTTCGCCATCCCAGGTGGCGCCAAACTATTGGCGTTACTTGGTGGTGTTCTTGGGGGAATGCCATTACGCCAACATCACCCCCACTCTCAACCTCTTTCTCTCTTGCTACCGCCTCTGCAAGGGTTCGTTGGGCTATTTCTTGTCAGCCCGGACGGGTTTTCGGGTCGGTGGTGCCCCTTCCAGTAACAAGGGATGGAAAGGGAGGTTTTTTTATATCAGCCGTGCGCAGGACTGGGGTTTCGGGGTTCGGTGGTCCGCGAGGGCGATCGATAACACCACCCCATGTCTAGGCGAAGCAGAGCGCCAAGCTCTGGTGAGGCTCAAGGAGATTCTCCTTAGGTCACAGGCCATCTGTACCATGACCGAGCAATGACTGGTCGAGGCGGGCCTCAGCCCGATGCCTCTGGGTATGTTTAGTTACGTTTTGTCTGGGCGTTTGCATAGTCGGCTCCGGGTACTAACTTCTTTTGTTTCTTGTAGATATGGTGAACCTGCGTTCGCTCTTGGGGGATCAGGGTTCGGAGCCCCCCCTTTCAGCTTCGCCAACCGGTCCGCAACCTCCAATTCCTGCTCCATCGATCGACCCGCTACCCGGCTCGGAGGGCGCCCTGCTGGAGGTCGAGGCTGGGCGCCCTTCGAAGAAGGCGAAGACAACCCCGTCGAAGGGGTCCGAGGCGAGCTCTCATCGCGGGGGGGCAGGCCCCAGTCGGCGGACGGTCGGGAAGGGTCTTCACCCTGTCTCCGTGCGCAACCTCTGCCAGCTTCCTGCCAAAGACGGGGAGTTGTACCTGACGCGGCTGGCAAGCGAGATCCTGCCCGGCGAGCTCAGCGACCCCCTGGTTCCTTGCTGGGAGGGCTTGTCCCGGGGGTCTAAGGTATGGGCCGGAGGGGATCCCTCCGCAGCGTTCCTTCGAGGCGCGCTCCATCCCGATATGGCTCGGGACTTGTACGTCCTGCCCTCGGAGGCGTTGCTCAACAAGTCGGCCCAGTCGCTGACCTGGGTAAGTGTGTTCCCGTTTTCCTGGTTCGTCTATCCGATGTCGGCCTTCTTGATTTGTTTCCCTCTATGTAGGGTCTCCACTACGCGGTGGCCCTGATGGACAGGGTGCGCGACGCCGGGCGAGTCATTGGGGGCCTCGTCCATCGCAACGCCTAGCTCCACCGTCGGATCGCAGAGGTTCAAGCCGGGGCTGGCCCAGAGGGCGTGGCGGCCGTAGAAAAGCATGCGACGGATCTGGAGGCGTAGGCGGCGCGCCTCCGGTCGGAGCTCCAGGCCTCGAAGGAGGCGAACGAGGGGCTCCAGAAATTAATAAGGGTGGAGCGGACCGAACTCCGCCTATTGAAGACGGAGGTGGGCGCTCTCAGTAAAAAACTGGACGCGGCGAAGGCTGAGGCGAAGACGGCCTCGGAGGCGCTGGCGGAGGAGGCATGTCTCCGACCCGCGAGAGAGAAGGAGCTCCTCGAAGCCTACAAGAGGTCGAAGGGTTTGAGCTCGAGATGACGCGAACGGGGCGGGTATCCTTCGAATACGGATACCGTATCGCCACGTCCCGTTTTCGTGCTCGTCACCCGGGTCTCGAGGTGGAGGAGGATCCTTTT
Organism: Musa acuminata AAA Group; assembly: GCF_036884655.1. Taxonomy (NCBI): domain Eukaryota; kingdom Viridiplantae; phylum Streptophyta; class Magnoliopsida; order Zingiberales; family Musaceae; genus Musa; species Musa acuminata. Next base: position 10,050,426 of record NC_088352.1, on the reverse strand, counting down.
ACTCCTCACCCCGAGGACCGGGGGGTGGACATGCCCGAGGAGGTCCCCTTCGACGATCGCCTAGAGGTCCCCCAAACATAAAAGGGGTTTTGTATTTTATTTTTTGATCAGGTTTTTGTAAGTCGTGTCTTGTAAGTGGGCTTGCTTTCAATACAAAAGAAAACCTTTTCTTATCTCGACTGCCCTCTACTCCCCTTTTTGGGCAAAAAAAATTTTTCTTCTCTCGGCTTGCTTTCAATACCTAGTCGGACCACCTCGGTGGCCCGATAAGGTTTCAAAAAATGTTTCGCTACTTCAGACAAAAAACTTCTTAAGGTTCCAAACATTCCAGGTTCTCCGCAAGGGAGAACCGTTCATTGTCGTGAGCCGGTAAGTACCTGGTCGGACCACCTCGGTGACCCGATAAGGTCCCTCCCACTTGGGGGCCAGCTTCCCCCTTGCTCGGGTCGGGTCGCTGACCTCGACCCTTCGCAGGACTAGGTCACCTAACTTGATATGTCGGGGTCTTACCTTTTTGTTGTAGACCCTCGCGACGGCTCTCTAGTAAGAGAGGGCTTTCAGGTGCGCGTCGGTGCGTCGTTCCTCGAGCATGTCGAGACCGACACGAAGTCCTTCGTTCGAGACTTCTTGGTCATAACACCTCGTCCGGAGGGTGGCAACAGCCATCTCGGGTGGCAAGACGGCTTCGGTCTCGAACGTCAAGCTGTACAGGGACTCCCCGGTCGCGGCCTTAGGAGTGGTGCGCAGCGACCATAGCACGCTGGGGAGTTCGTCTGTCCAGGCCGATCGGGCTGCGGACACTCTCCTTTTGAGTCCGTCCAAGATGGATCGGTTGGTTACCTCCTCCAGCCCGTTCGTCTGAGGGTGGGCCACCGAACTGAACCTCAGTTGAATGCCATGACTGGCACAGAATTCCTGGAACCTTCTGTCAGCGAACTGAGGTCCATTGTCCGTGACAATGGCCTTGGGCAGCCCGAACCGAGTTACCAGGTTTTTCCATACGAACTTCTCCACTTGATGTTCCGTGATCGTCGCCAGCGACTCGGCCTCGACCCATTTTGTGAAGTAGTCCACTCCTACGATTATGTACTTCCACTGTCCAGAAGCCAGTGGGAAGGGTCCGAGAAGGTCCAAACCCCACCGCGCGAATGGCCATGCGCAGTCGATGGGGCTGAGCGGGACCGCTGGCTGTCGGGGCGCGCGGGCGTGTTGCTGGCACGACCTGCACCGCCGCACGTAAGCTTTCGCGTCCCGGCACATGTTCGGCCAATAGTAGCCTTGGCAGAGTATCTTGTGCGCCAAGGTTCGCCCGCCGACGTGCTCGCCGCAGACCCCTTCGTGGGTCTCGGCTAGGACCGTCTGGGCTTCATCATGCTCCAAGCATCGCAGGAGGGGATAGGTGAAGGACCGTTTGTAAAGTCGGCCACTCTCCTTAGTGTACCATGCGTGCGTGCGACGTAGGCGCCGAGCCGCGACTTCATCGACGGGAAGGGTTCCATCCCGCTTGAAGCGCAGCAGCTCCTGCACCCACGTGGTCGGCGTGCTGCCCGAGGCCGTAGTCGCCACTTCAATGGCGCGAGTAGGGAGCTCCTCAACCTCTGGCCGTGCCTCGGAGGTCGGCTTCGACGCCAGCTTAGCTAGCGCGTCGGCTCGTTCGTTTTCCTCCCTCGGAATGTTGGATAACGTAAAGTAATGAAACTTGGCAGTTAGGTCCCTTACCCGCGCCAGGTATCTTGCCATGTTTGGGTCCCGAGCTTCGTATCCGCCGCTGAGCTGCTCGGCCACGAGCTACGAGTCGGTGAGGACGTGTATCGCGGCTACCTGCATCTCGAGGGCCAGCCCTAGTCCGGCTAGGTGCGCCTCGTACTCCGCCTCGTTGTTGGTGGCTTTAAACCCGAAGCGGAGGGAACGCTCGAACGAGCGTCCGTCAGGGGCAAGGAGGACCAGTCCCGCGCCGGCACCCCTTGAGTTGGCCGAGCCGTCCACGTGTAGGGTCCAGGCTTCGGGGGTTTGCTTGGGGTCTCCGTCCTCCATCTGAGTTAACTCCGCGATGAAGTCGGCCACTGCCTGGGCTTTAATGGCGGTCCTGGGCACATATCTTATATCATGTTCGCCGAGCCCCACCGCCCATTTGAGGAGTCGACCTGCAACATCAAATTTTGTTAAGACCTGCCGAAGAGGTTGGCCGGTGATGACCTCCACCGGGTGTGCCTAGAAGTAGGGACGCAACTTCCGAGCTGAGAGCACCAGGGCGAGCGCAAGTTTTTTTATTGGCGGGTAACGCTCCTCAAGTCCACTCAGGACGTGGCTGACATAGTAAATCAGGAGTTGTTGGCCGGAGCTTTCCTTAATCAGGATAGAGCTGATTGCTCGCTGGGAGGCCGCTAAATAGAGGCCCAGCTTCTCGCCAGGGGAGACAGAGGTGAGGCGGGGGAGGCTGGCCAGGTGCTGCTTCATTTGTTTGAAGGCCTCTTCGCATTCCGATGTCCATTGGAAGTTCCTTGGGTTTTTGAGCGCCTTGAAGAATAGGAGGCAGCGATCGCCTGACCGGGCGAGGAAGCGAGACAGGGCGACAAGCCTTCCATTAAGTTGCTGCAGGTCTTTAATCGTTCGGGGGGACTGCATGTTGATTATTGCTTGGACCTTCTCCGGGTTGGCGTCTATTCTTCTCTCGTGTACGATGAACCCGAGGAATTTCCCGGAGGTGACGCCGAAGGCACATTTTGTGGGGTTGAGTCGCATGCCGAACTTGCGTAGTGTGGCGAATGCCTCGGCCAGGTCGGCAAGGTGCGTTTCGGCTTCTTGACTTTTCACGATCATATCATCCACGTAGACATCCATGTTCCTCCTGATCTGATGGACGAACATCTTGTTCACCGTTCTCTGGTATGTGGCCCCAGCATTTTTTAACCCGAACGGCATGACCTTGTAGAAGTACACCCCTTGATCGGTGAGGAAAGTCGTATGCTCTCTGTCCTCGGGCGCCATCCTGATCTGGTTGTACCCTGAATAGGCGTCCATGAAAGATAGGCGTGCGTGCCCAGCTGTTGCATCGACCAGCTGGTCGATCTTCGGGAGGGGGTAGCAGTCTTTAGGGCACGCACTGTTAAGGCTGGTGTAGTCAACGCACATCCTCCAGCTTCCATTGTGTTTTTTCACGAGTACTACATTGGACAACCATTGAGGATATTTGGCCTCTTCTATGAAGCCTGCTGCTAGGAGCCGATCCACCTCTTCTTGTATGGTGCGTTGTCGGTCAGGAGCCTGGCGCCGGGGCTTTTGCTTCACTAGGCGAGCGTTGGGTGGGATATTGAGATGATGCTCCGCGACCTCCGGGTCTACACCCGTCATGTCTGATGGGGACCAGGCAAAGATGTCGGCATTTTCCCGTAGGAGCCCGACGAGTCGTTCCTGCTCCCGCTCGGGCAGCTCCGATCCGATCTTGATCGCCTGGTCGGGTCGAGCTTCTCGCAAGGGTACGTCAACAGTGGATCCCCTCGGCTCGGGATGGGGAGCCAATTTTTTCGTTTCCCGTGGGTCTTCCAGGGGTGCCTCGGTCCTGGCTCTCTTTCCCAATGAGACGGCGGTAAGGTAGCACCGCCTAGACTCTCGGGGGCTTCCCGTGACTTCCTCGACTCCCGCACGAGTTGGGAACTTGATGGTCTGGTAGTAGGTTGAGACGACGGCCCTAACCTTGTTGAGGGTCGGCCGGCCGAGTATGGCATTGTAGGCAGTGGGAAGGTCGACCACCAAGAATGTGGTCATCACCGTTTTCGACCTCGACGGAGTCCCCGGAGTCAAGGGCAAAGTAACAGCTCCCAGGGGTGATATTGAATCTCCCGTGAAGCCGGTGAGCGTCGAGCACATCGGGCTCAGATTTTCTCTGGCCAAACCCAGCTTCTGGAAGGCGTCGAAGTAAAGCATATCGGCCGAGCTCCCTGTGTCGACCATGATCCTCCTCACTTGCGCGTTGGCTACCCTGACCGATATCACTAAGGCGTCGTTGTGGTCAGGGCGCTCGGAAGCTCCAGTCGGGAAGGTAATCTTGGGCTCAGGCTCGTGTCCCGAGGTTTCGTCAGGAGCGGCTCAGGCATATGCCTTTCTGCCCGACATGGAGCCTCCCCCAGATGCAGGGCCCCCGGCTATCACATCGATGTGCCGCTCAATGGGGCCCTCCAGTCGAGGTGACCGCTCCTTGTTCGGCCGGAGATACTGGCCGAGGTGTCCTCTGAGGATAAGCTCCTCGATTTGCCTCTTCAACTCATAGCACTGTTCAGTATCGTGCCCGTGCTGTCGATGGAATCGGCAATACCTTGAACGGTCCGCGAGCTCCCGCGGGTTCCTCATCGGGTGAGGGTCCTTGAGCAGCCCCTTCCCCTTCTCGTGCAGGAAAATTTCGGTTCGGGACGAATTCAAGGCGGGCAGAGGAGACCTTGATTCGGGTCTGTCAGTCCTCCGCCGGGAGGCGGCGGGTTGTGGCTGTCGGAGAGGCTCTGACTTGACCTTTTTGTGATCCTCCCGCTTCCCGGCCATCCAAGTCACCGCGGCGACGAATTGACTTGCACGCTGGAGCATTTCGGGGACCGCGGTGGGGGGCCGCTCCATGAGCGACCAGAAGAACCTGGAGGGCCGCAGGCCTGTCATGAATGCCTGCATTAAGAGAGAGGGGTGAGCATCCGATAATCCGTGGATCTGCGTCGTAAAGCGGTTCACAAAATGGGAGAGGGGCTCGTCCTTCTTCTGGTTGAGCCCGAGGAGCAGCGCCATGGATGGCTTCGGTCGGGCATAGGCCAAGAAGTTAAGCTCGAAATCCTTGGCGAGCTGATCGAAGGAGGCGATGGTCCCGGGCTTTAGGCCGCTGTACCATGCGCGGGCTGGCCCCCGTAGAGTCGTCGGGAATGCCCTGCACATTAAAGCGTCAGAAGTCCCGTACAGCGCCATCTGGGCATGGAAAGCGGCCACGTGGTCCACTGGGTCAGCGGCGTCGTCATACGCGTCCAGTGAGGGGAGGCGGAAGTGCGGCGGGATCGTCTGCTCTTGTATCTCGGGGGTGAACGGGGATCCTTGATGTCCGTCCGCCCCGAGCTCCCCTTTTGACTTACGGACTTCCTGTTGTACCTCGTACAGTTTTTGACTGACAAGGCGCAGCTGAGCTCGCAAGGCATTCGTCGAATCGACGGTCGGAGCCTCGGGCTCGGGGCGGCTCGCCGTGCCCTCCGCTTCCCGGCTCCCGGGCCGAGTTGCGGGGTTTCGAGGCGAGATAGGAAGCTCTGGAAGTGGCGCATGCGTCCGGACAGGGGGCTCCCGTTGCTGCGTAGGTCGGGTCGCATGCGGAGGGGCTTGCTGGGAGACGATCGGGATAATGGTCTGCACCATGCTTGTCAGTGCTCGGACCTGGTGGGCAAGGTCATGAAAAGCCTCGGGTGATACTTGTGATGGGCCGGCGGGCGTATCGCCAGGAGGCGACAAGCCTGGGTCATTGAACAGTTGCCAGTAGCGTTCTAACACCGCCGCGGGGCGTTCGTCGTGGGTTTCATTATGTAGGGGGTGTTCCCCCGAGGTGGGGAGCCCAGTAGTCGAGGGTCCGCCGAAGTGGATTCGCTGATCGCTTGACATTTGGACAGGCCCTTCCTCTAGCGCCAATCTGTTATGGTAAGTAACTTTTTCAACCGTGACCTCGGGGACGACGCGGCTGGTTCAGGGCTCCAAATGGCTGGGATCAGACGTGGCTCCCCTTGGGATGTTGCGGCGGCTGCCACGGAGGCTGCTAGCCGGAAAGTTCCGTGACGTCGAGCGAATTCAGCGGCGGTCGAGTGCCTGCACACAGGTCGGTCGGTTGCTCGGCCCGACCCCTCTGACGATCAAGTCAGTGAAGCGAAAGAGGAGTGTTTAGTGAGATTGTCCCTCCCCCCTTCCTGTTGGGAGCCAGGGGGTATTTATATATGAAGTTTGATGTTACCTGATGGGCCATCCTGCCGGGGCAGGGTCGTACCTCTGATGGCGTCTGTCGTCGCGGTCGTTGCGTGGAAGGCCGAGCTGCCGTAGGGTATGGGGGGTGTCAGTCAGCGCCTTCGCTTGCCTTGGTCGGCCACGGGGGGTCAGCCGAGGAGGCTGTTTGGGTATGGTGGCGCGTCGTGTCGTTGTTAATGCTCGTTCTGGAGTAGTGTGCCGCACGGGGTGTCCGACATGGGGATGCATTACGTCAAATCCGGGGTGTTATGTCAAATCAGTTTTTTACCCCTATCAATAGGCTCATCTGAGTCACTATTCTTCTATTCCTTCAAATATGATATTAAACTGGAGAGAAACAATCTCTCTATCTTGTCATTCTCATCAAGGCCTATGGGATCCAACCTAATCTAGTTTAATACTAAGTCGATCTAATACCAATTATAACTAATTAATCCGATAGAAAATTCAATTCATTAACTTGATAAGTCCAAACCATACAACTCAAATTACTTAGTGATAATATATTCAACGAATCTTATATCCAGTCACATTCATCCTCCCATTTCAGATTTAAAATGTTGTCACCCTCTAACTTAGACCTGACTGACCATCGTTCGGTTCAAACCAGAACTAAATCAAAATCGAACCGATTAAAAAGCAAGACTGAATTGGTCAATTGTTCGGTGATTCCGAACCAGTTTGGTTATGGTTCTTGAAATCTGAAACTTAAACCGGAAATTTTAGTTCATTTCCGAATCGATAAGAAAAATTAAAACTAAACGATTAAATGCCCCTCCAAATAACAAATCTACCCCTTCTAACAACTTAATAAACGATTAATTAGAAAAAAAAAATATTAAATATTAAAATAGGTTATTTGGGCTCGAACCGAGACCAGAACCGGACCAGTCTAAAACCGATTTGGTTCTGATTCCAAATTCGACAAAACCGAGCCGCTGGTTCCAAAATCGGAACTACCGGTTTGGTTCCGATCCCAAATTTAATTGAACCGAGGGTCTGGTGTTCGAGTCATCGCAACCCCAACTCATCCATCCGAAATCTGCTGTACAACAAGCTAACAGATTCCATCCTGCTTGTCTCAATTCTATGTACTTGCATTAGACCCCTTACATTTGAAGGATATCTCCAATGCATTCAATACCAAACAAGGAAGAAGAAAGGAAACGCATCTTTTGCTGCCTCTGATCTCATTCTCAGGCCCTAATCGACACAATTCATTTCCGTCCATTTATCCATCAGATGAACTCCTAAGAATAGCTCAAGAAACCGATTAAATGCTGCCACCTACGACGACCCGTGCCCCTCCCCCCCTCTCTCTCTCTCTCTCTCATCCAGCCGGTGTTTCTACCTTGACACGATCAATTCCGGGAAGACAACCAACAATCTCAAGATCGACACAGACATAAGAAAGGCGGAATTGAGGAAGTACTTGAGGGAGCTTTGCCTTCTGCAGATTCTTCACCGGACGAAAGAGAAACCAGCGATCCGCAACACCAAAACCCTGCATTTGGGCTCGACGATCGGAGATGCGAAGCCCGGGCAAAGAGGAAGGTGAGACGGTTTTGAGAGGGGAAGATGAGACATTTTGGGGAGAGGGTTAGAGATCGAGGGAGGCGATGCGACGGTTGAGGGATCCTATAATGTTTTATTCGCTGCAACGGTGCAACCTACATCATATATATATATATATATATATATATATATATATTTGAGCAATTTTGTGTGTAAAGCTTGTGGATCTGCGTTTGATGTACTTTTAATTTATGTGTATACTTGTTGAAGCAAAAAGACGCTTTTTTGCAAAAGTTACGTTTAAATAAAGTGTCTTTTTTTCCCTTTATATGGATCTTTTGCGGTCGTTAATTCAAAATTTGATACCTTAAAATTAAAGGATAATATAGAAGAAAAATAAAAACACAGTGATCGCTGCATCACCCCAAACACTGAGCACATCAACACAAACAAATTAGTATGTGTTACAATGACGAAGGTTAATGGCTTACGTTCCTAATTCTGGTACAGAGATCAACACGAGGCGGAAGGAGGCAACTTCTCGAGCACTTGAATGGCATCCTTCATGGACGGCCTCCTTTGGGGCGCCGCTGCACAGCAAGCAAATCCCAGCTTGAAGCAGCTCAGTAGAGCCTCCTGCTGTTCCTCCACCTCGCCCCTCAGCGCCGGGTCGGCCATCCTCACCACCCTGTTCCTCTCCTCCACCACGAACCCCGCGTTACACTGGGCGAGCTCCACCTCCGACAACGCTCTTCCGGCCAGTAACTCTAACAGCAGCACCCCGAAGGAGTACACGTCCCACTTGGAGCTGGGCTTCAGGTTCTTCATCGACTCCGGCGCCTGGTAGGGAGCCGCAGAGACCAATGCTGAAGCGGAGGAAGACCCGCATGGACTGGCTCCGGCGACTGGTGGCGGAGATAGGTCGGGTAGGCTTCTCTGGGACTGCACCGATCGTTTGCTGCCGAACAGCCGGGCGGATGTGCTGAGTCGGTAGCCTCCGCCGGCTGAGGTGAGGCGCTCGAGGCCGAAGTCGCCGATCTTGGGCTCCATGTCTGCGTCCAACAGTATGTTGGTTGGTTTGATGTTGCCGTGCATGCTCTTCTTCTCATGGAGGTAGGCGAGTCCCCTGGCCACTCCTCTGGCTATCCGAAGCCGCGATTCCCAGCTCAGATGAAACGGCGACGAGCCATGCTTCTCTGAGAGCGACGAATACGCCATGGTGAGTAAGGAAGAGGAGGAGATCAGGGAGAAGAACACGATGGGGGGGAGAGACTTACTGGTAAATGAGATGTTGGCAAGGCTGCCATTGGGTACGTAGTCATGGATGAGCAGCTTCTCGTCGGCGGCCCAGTAGAACCCCCGCAAGCGGACGAGGTTCGGGTGGCGGAACTTGGCGATGCTGCGGACAAGAACTTCGAAGTCCTTCATCTTGTGGAGGGCACCGCTCTCGCCTATTCGACGGACGGCCAGGGCGGTGCCGTCGGCAAGCACTGCCTTGTAGACGATGCTCGACCCACTGGCGCCGAGTACGTAAGCTGAGGCTTTGAGCAGAGTCTCCAGCTCCAGCTCCGACCCGCTGTCGACTGTGACAAAAGTAGGCGCCTGCTGCTTCTGCTGCGGTGGGGTTATTCCGCCGCCACCCTCCGTTCCTCTCTTTTGAAGACGCCATTCCTCTTCTGCTTCCGTTTCGGAAGAGACCGAGGACGCCGAGGTCTCTTCGGTGTCTTCTTCGCCGCCCTTCTTCCTTAAACAGCATGGTAGCCCTCCGAGGCCTTTGGGTTCAGGGGGAGCCGGTGGCTGCTCCTCCTTCATGCCGATAGCTCCAACTCCATTCATCTGCTGTTGCACTCTGTTCCTCTTCTTCACTTGGTATACGTACCAAAGCACTAGGCAGAGAAGCCCGATTCCGGCCACATCCCCGACAACTATCGCGGTAATCACCGCCGGCCGAAGGCCCCCCTGCTGCTGCCCACTACTCGCCGGAGAAATCTCATTCGCCTCCTTGGGCATCGCTGCAAAGGCCGGAGGAGACTTGGACGCCAACGGAGCTTCGGTACTGGTGTTTGGAGGACCGGAGAGGTTGGAAGGAATCGTGCACAGGTTCTTGAGCGGCTTCCCGCAAAGACCCGGATTCCCGGCGAACGCAGCAGGCTTCTGCGAGGCCAAAGCTCCGCTCCGAGGAATCCCTCCGGTGAGGTTGTTGAACGCGAGGTCCACGACGGCGCTGGCCGGAATCTTCGAAACAAATTCCGGCGGGATCGACCCGGCGATCCGGTTGTTAGACAGGTTCAGGTACCGGAGCCTCTGCCCTCCGAGATCCGGCGGCAGAGAGCCATTGATGAGGTTGGAGCTCAGATCCAAGTACTCGAGACGGCCGAACCCGCCGCTGGGGAGCTCGTCGGAGAGGTAATTGTTGGTGAGAGCGAGGACGGTGAGGTTCGGAAGGAGGGCGAGACCAGTCGGCACTGCGCCGGCCAGTGCATTGTCAGAGAGATTGAGTACTAGGAGGCTGTTCGTCCGGCCGTCCAGCTGGGGGAGGCCGCCAGAGATCTCGTTGGCGGCCAAAGAAAGCACACGCAGCTCCGACGCATTGAAGATGGATGCGGGGAGGGTGCCGTTGAGGTCGTTTCCGGAGAGGTCGAGGTGGCGGAGGTGCTCGATGAAACCAAGCTCCGGCGGCACGCAGCCCAAGAGCTGGGAATTAGGAAGAACCAAACCGATCACTCTTGAAGCGGCCAAGGTCCGAGCACCGCCATCAGGGAAGCCGGTGCACACGACCCCGTTCCACGAGCACGGCGTCGCGTCGTCGTAGTTCCAGTCCCGGAGCGCGGCGAGGGGGTTGGAAAGGACGGAGTACTTGAACCGGAGTAGCAGCGCTCCATCTTGATTCAGCCCCAGCGCTGGACCGAGGAGGAGAAGAACGGAGCACAGCAGAGCTGCATGAGTTGTCGTAATCACCCACTTGGAACTCATGTTGGTGCCTTGAAGCAGCTCATGTCTCAAGTTGCAGAAGAAGAGAGGAAGAGGAAGAGGAAGAGGCGAAGATGGAGGAAGGTGGTATGGGAAGACCTGCTTCCTTCTGCAAGGAATGGAGCTGCTCAACAGATGAAAGCATAAAGAAGGATTTAGTGCTCCAGTTGGCATGTGATTCGGGACGAATCAGTGTGCTATAAAATAAGAACACAGCTCATGGAAGGCTGCACCCTCCATGAACGTCAGACAGCTCGTGCTTGCTCATTCCTTGCTTTGAGCTCTTGCGTCTGGAAGACCAACTGAGATCAAGTCAGCACCAGAACCGGCGGAACACAGTGGTTGCTGTGGGAGAGGCAGCGGGGAGAAGAAGAGGAATCTTTGGATTTGGGAAGAGGACGCAAGGCAAGGAGTGGGATTGCCATGGACGACCTGCGGCAAGCCTGCTTAAACTAATGACAGTGGGCATATAAGTCAGCAGAAAAGAGGGAGGGAGGAATGTTGTGTTTGTGCGGTTCCTCTCTCTGCACATGACATTAGTCTTGTTGTGGATTTATAGCGTGACAGGGGAAGGGAAGAGAGATTGTCGAGAGAGGACCACAGTGCATATATTGTGTCATTATTCAGATCATTTAAGCTCAAACTCATCACCTATGGATCCCCATTCATGAGCTGATGTAATTTTGGTTTCATCTGAACGCGGAGAACACATCCATCACTGCGAAGCGCAGATTACAATTCCATAGTAAAGAGAAGAGAGAGTTGGAGACATGATCGAGTCTGCCAGTCTTTTGTCAGAGAACAGCTGTTCTTCTTTTCCTCGCACTTCTCATTCAGAAAGGCCGGACCACATGGATAGCTCACGTATCTATCAGCTGACTGCATCTATCATTCCTCGGTAGACACACTGCAGTTGTGAATTTCTGTGCCCTCAGATTAATATTTATGAGAAGAGATTATATCAAACCCATGCATTGCAGATAATTAAGATTGGAAGATAAGACACTAATCACCTTCTAAGCCACATGCAACAGCCACAAGACATTCCAACATTTCATGTGCCACAGGAGATGAGAGAAATGAAGGTCATTTTCACCTGTGTATTGATTGACATTAGATAAAGATTGGCAGCATATGACTGCAAGAATCTCTGCAAACCAAGTTATGTAGCCATCACTATGGCTCCACGAGTTTTGAAGGTTTGTACTGATTCATACGAGAGAATCTCATGAACTCTATTCAAAGAGTCATCAAGTTCTGTACAATCCCAAGTGTTCCTATGTGTACAGTGTTGTGTGTTATCTCCTACCTCCTAACTTTTCTGCCGCTGGAGTTTGCTTCTTGCATTTAATTCTCACCTTCCAATCGCTTTCTTCCCGTTAATAAGCAACAGCGTGGAGATGACAGAGAACGGACCAAAAGGATGTTTCATTCCACAAGCAATTGCCAATTTATGGAACACCAAAATGGATGTCATCAACTTCCTTTCGATAGGTTTTTGTCGACTGGAATAAATATCATCTTATGAGAAATTGCCATCATTCCTTGAATTGGTAGCTATATTTTCTCCATTTCAAGTGACAGTTTAGCTCTGCTTCAGCTCATACGAACTGAGGTGGATCAGAGTAAGCGACGGAAAAGGAGCTCGGCAAGTGTTTGATCGTGTGAAAGTTCAACCTCTGACTATGAACAGGTGACCTGAGTGTTGACTGAGAAAGTCAATTTAAACAGATCCCACATGATCTGCCTATGAATAATTCTGTAGCTACGACTTCGAAGCAATGTTGCACGCTTCATCCAAGACAAGAGTGTAAGATCACCGGTGCCAACCGACCATCATCTCTCTCCCTCTCTCTCTCTCTCTCTCTCTCTGTGCGCCTTATTACACTGCCACCTAGAAATGGGAGCTGTGCACTGAAGCAAGAGCTGAGCAACGCCGGAGCCAAACTTGCCATGCACGCTAAGATATCATATCACCCGATTCCCAGTCGTGCACGCCATGACAGCAACCCCTGACCGCCAAAAGCTTCTGTAGCCTCTGAACGCAGAGAAGACAAGCTCGAAATTGGCGTGGGGAGGAGAAGTGCATGAACCCGACTCACAAGACCTGCATCGATTCCCACAAAGTGCTGCAACCAAACGCGACGCTCCCGCGGTGTGTCCCCTGCTGCGTCAGGCGCGGGCGGGCGATGGATGCCACGCCCTCCATGGATTTCTTCACCCTCTTACTCATCCGAAGCAAGCTGAGTTCCGCCTCTGTCACTGTGTATCCTCGTTTGCCATCAACCTCCGGTAACTCTTTCGGTGCCGACGTGGTGATATAGAGGAAGTGTCAGATCGGTGTTGTTCAAAAGTAAAGAGGAATTATATGAGATAATTATAATCAAGATTTAACGTTTCGTTGGGACCGATACGTCCTCTCAGCTTCGTCTCTTTTTCTCTTAGTCGTATAGTGTGTGTCGACTTGTTAACCCTCGAACCCATTTAGATCAGATAAATATAAAACCTTGATTGTAAGCTCAAGTTGGTGACACAATCCATATTAGTGACCAATCAAAACACAGTCTAGTGGAGAAATAGCATAAAATAGTTGTTCTTATTGGACCAAGAGCTATATATTAACAAAGTAAATAGTATCAGTATTGTCCTAAGAAGCAGACAGATTGTGTGGTGTGTACTTGATGCATTTTGGATATGGAATGCTGAGAGATAGAGATAGAGAGAGAGAGAGTGCAAAAACTACACATGCCTTGCTTCCTTCTCCTCTATCCATTTGTTCCTCATGAAACAAATGGAGCACAAGCTGAAGTGCTCAAACTGTAACAGGATACTATTAGATGTTATCTTTCTTTGAATATGATCTAATTTTTGGTACTTGACATTATGATTGAACTTAGCTCTTCTCTCTCTCTCTCTCTCTCTCTCTCTCTCTCTCTCTCTCTTTGCTTTGGTATCTTGGCAGTGAGGAACAGGACCACATCATGTGAGCCCCATTGACCTCGTGACAAAGGATCTTCCCAGGTAAAGCCAAGACTCCCATCTATTTATGACATGAGAAGGTGCCTTTAGTAGCTAAGAATGCACTGAGGAATCAAGCACCTGTGGCAGCTGCTTGGATCACAAAACAGTGGTAGAATAGTTTCTTTGCTCTAAGATTCACAGGTGATTCATTGAAGTTTAGTTCACGAGGTATTATGGTGTCCAGAGAGCTTTGAGGAGTAGTAATCTCAATCCAAATGGATATTAGTCTTAGCCTCCTTTGGATTCTTTTTCAATATTAATGATGAAGGATACTCATATTAAAGATTATTTTTATTAGCATTAATTATTATTTTTGAATTCATAAGGCATAAAAAGACTTTATTTGAGGGAAAAATATTCTAAAAATTAGATTAATAAATATTATATGTATCTCTAGGCATTGACGATGAACAATGTGAGAAGATGCTTTTTTTTTTTTTCTAGATGTAAGAAAATATATGAGAAAAATTCTTCAGTATAAGTAGACATATATATGGGTTATGATCAACTCAATTTTACTTGTAATTTAAACTTGAAGAATTTGATTTTTTTTACAAATGATATGTTGAACCATTTAAATTTTATGTCAATTATTTTGATTATTGATATCTAGATTTTTCTATTGTGTCATGATTGATTGGCCATAAGGATCCAAATACATCTTCATCACTTTGCTTTCGCTTAGGTTACTTCTTTACTATCAAAACGATTATGATTCGGATCACAAAAATAATCTCCACTTATACGAATAAATTAGTAAAAACCGACCTTCTTAGTACCTACGTTTTATTTATTTACTCGATATTAAGTAGATTGTCTTGGTGTTAGAATATGAAATCATAATAATAATTTGGTGACTAAATATATAAGCAATCAATGATCAGATGATATTAGAACATCACCAGAAACATTTTTCATGGAGCAAGAAAAGCAGAATGAACAGTGATCAAAAGGTAGAGCCTCAATTCATGGGAGCTTTACAGCTCACAATGATGCTGAAACAATAGAAATGCTCTTAGGGGTTAAAGTTATGATTGGAATGGTCAAGTTCAGCTTATCTCTTTTTGGACCCAAATTAGTCTTGCCAATTACATCTTTTGAGTCTGATGTGAAGGCCTACTTTGAATGGGTTTAAAGGATGAAAGGCTTCTTGCTTTCCCACAAGCTCATCTTCATCAAGGCTGATAACCTTAATCTCTAGCATTTTTATCTTATATATTTTTGAGGATTGAACCTTTAACATGTGAAACAATAATATTTAGAGTAAATTTTTAACACCAAAATTTACATATTTTATCTAATTAAATTGTTCTCACAATATTAATTGATGATCAAAAACATACTTGGATGGAGTACCAACTGTTTAATATCAACTATTATTATTACTAAGCTCTGTCTAAAAAATATTAATTAAATTAATAATATTTAAATTCTTCCTTTTAATTATTAATAATTTTCATAGTATATGTTCGTATCATCTTAAATATATTATAATATTTTATTTTTTAGCAAAATTATATCTATTTTTTTTTAATATATTTTATAATAATTTCATCCCGCTTATCTCAATGTTTTCATTTGAATGAAACTATAACTATAGTTTTATAACTATATATATATAAATATCGGCATCAGTCATCATGAGCATCGTTCATGGCCATCCGAATGCGTGACGGAGGAGAGTGCAATGGGCTACGTGGAAGCCGCAGCCGTCACGCAATGGGGGAATCACATTCCATCCATGCCGCGTCGACGCCATCATCCCCGAGTGGTCTTTTCCATCCTCATATTATGGCGCTCACGCGGTGGCGTCCCGCCTTTTTGATGAGTCCAATCCCATCTCGGCCGTCCGTTCGGCGCGATCCGTTCGTAAATCACCCCCATCGGTGCCGTCCATTTGAATCAACTCCACGCCACACGTGCACCAACGACTATTCTGAGCCCGCAACTCCGTCCCGTCGTGACTTGGGTCGTGTTTGATGTTACAGTAGTAGTTACTTATCGGATTTAAGTGGCTTCTGTAATCTGGATTGGAATCCCATTTCGAGTCCGCTGCTTCCTCATCGTGCGGAGGGCGAAAGGAAACGCTGCGCCTCTGTCTCGCCGCTCCGGCCGCCCTGAATGGGCCAATCCGCCTCCATCCCATCAATAAAAGTCCTCTCCTCCTCCTCATCCAGTCGCCGTGCTAAGATTCCCTCCGCCGCTACCGCGGCGTGGCGTTCGGTGGCGATGACAGAGGGAGACGCCGCATCGGGCGACGGGGACGCGGCTCCGGCGAGGAACAATACCGAGGACCTCCCCGATGAGTGCCTCGCCCTTGTATTCCAGTCCCTCGGCTCCGGCGACCGGAAGCGGTGCTCGCTGGTGTGCCGGAGATGGCTGGCCGTCGAGGGCCAGAGCCGCCACCGCCTCGCCCTCGACGCCCGCGCCGCCCTCCTGGAGGCCGCGCCGGCCATCTTTGCCCGCTTCGACGCCGTCTCCAAGCTCGCGCTCAAGTGCGATCGCCGCGCCGACAGCCTCGGCGATGAGGCGCTGGCCCTCATCGCCGCCCGGTGCCCCAACCTCACCCGCCTCAAACTCCGGTCATGCCGTGCCCTTACGGACAACGGCATGAGCGCCGTCGGTCAGCACTGCCGTGGCCTTCGCAAGCTGTCCGTCGGGTCGTGTGCCTTCGGCTTCAAGGGCGTGGAGGCTGTCGTCCGCGGTTGCTCGGCGTTGGAAGAGCTCTCCATCAAACGACTCCGTGGTCTCCCCGACGTCACTGCTGCCGGCAACGCCATCGTTGGCTCTGCCTCCCTCCGATCTGTCTGCCTGAAAGAGCTCTATAATGGTCAGTGCTTTGCGCCGCTCATCGCTGGATCCTCCAACCTCAAAGCTCTAAAGCTCATCCGTTGTTCCGGAGACTGGGACAGGTTACTCGCGGATATTGCAGCTAAGGTCCCTGGGATAGTCGAGATCCACCTTGAGAAGCTCCAGGTCAGTGATCGGGGCCTTGCCGCACTCTCCTTCTGTGCCGATCTTGAGATCCTTCACCTCGTAAAGACCCCAGAATGCACTGATGCTGGTCTCGCCACCGTCGCTGAACGTTGTCACCTCCTCCGTAAGATCCACATCGACGGTTGGAAGACCAACCGGATCGGCGACGAGGGCCTCATAATTGTTGCAAGACAGTGCCCGAACCTTCAGGAACTGGTGCTTATCGGGGTGAATCCAACAGCCCGAAGCTTAGGGCTTATAGCGAGTAATTGCCACAACTTGGAGCGCCTTGCCCTCTGTGGCAGCGACACCTTCGGGGACGCCGAGATCACTTGTATTGCCTCAAAGTGCATGGCTTTGAAGAAGCTCTGTATCAAAGGGTGCCCGGTCTCTGACCAGGGAATGGAGGCCCTCGCGGAGGGTTGCCCAAAGCTAGTTAAAGTTAAGGTGAAGAAGTGCCGAGGGGTGACTCCAGGATGTGCAGACTGGTTGATGCAATGCAGGGATGGGATGCTGGCAGTCAACTTGGACACAGCTGGGCCTGTGGAACAGCCAGAGGGGAGTGTTGGTGAGAGTGGGAATCTTGAAAACAATGAACAGTTGATCGA
The DNA here is from genome assembly GCF_036884655.1 of Musa acuminata AAA Group. Classification (NCBI taxonomy): domain Eukaryota; kingdom Viridiplantae; phylum Streptophyta; class Magnoliopsida; order Zingiberales; family Musaceae; genus Musa; species Musa acuminata. The sequence goes on along the minus strand of NC_088352.1, from coordinate 10,033,366 downwards.
TCAGATTGGGGCTGTAGATCTTCTCCCATCAAGCAGTAGCTCTAGGTCGTCACCATGGAAGACTAGGATGGGTCTTTACGCTGGTAGGAACTTTGTAGCATCTGCTCTCCGGAGATGGTCCCATGGAAGCAGCAACTCCAATCATACATTACAGTGAAACAAAATCTCGTTCTTTTATTGCTTTCATTGTCCTACTAAGTCTTGAATTTGTATGTCATTTAGCGCTTCATAACTAGGGTTGTCATTTGCTGCTATTGCTGATCATAAGCTGTTTATCCTGACTTTTGAAAGTAAATAGTGGGTATTATTGTCTTTCATGGCATTCTGTCTCTCTACAACCATATGCATTGGTACTCTGCTCTTTTAATGAAATTGTGCTCATAATTTTTTATGCTTATCATTATATTACACTGTTTTGTTTGTTTTTCCCTAATTAGGGCCTTTTGCTTTAACTCCTGTCCTAGTCTGATCTGTCTAGTCATAAACAGCAGGATTGTGGAGTTATATGCAAGTTGCTGGGTCTATTGTTTCATCCTCCATGGCATTGATTTTTGTTCTTTCTCAAGCAGTGTAAAGAGCCATTGGCATGAGTTGAACTGACATTGACTCAAATTATTTTGGCTTGTTTTAATGAAACATGCTAAAGTTTCTTGAATATCTAAACAAAGCGTTCTGAATTTGAACATTGTAGGATTTTGTGTGTGAATTCAAGGAGCCAAGAGGAGCTTTTAGCAATCTTGAGGACTTTCAATGACTGAAATTAAAAATGTCTCCATTTGTACTTGTTGATTGCTAACATGGTTTGAAGGAAGCTGAAAGTCTGTCACAAGATCTTGAAGTTTTTTGTTTTTTTCCTTTGAAGCTAACTGATACTAAAAAACATAATGATCTTTACATTTATCATATTTTCATGATTCTTTGTTGTTCTCTGGAATGTAGCTCAACTTTGAAGTTAGACATCAGCATTCTATTATTTTCTCTTTTTTATATGATTCTCAGTAAAAAATGTGGACTTAGCTTTTGTACATAGGCATGACATTCTTCTTGGATTCATTGTCATTAATGCATTTGCTATTCAGTTGAAGATCAATCTTAATAAGCAGTTTTCATGATTGCATACCAGTATTTGGTGTTTGAAGATCTGCATTAGTTGTATCCGTGATTCATATCCTAATGTGCAGAGCAATCTTAGTTGGCACATTGAGTACAAATTGTAAGTCTGCAAAAATGTCCTCGACTTAACATATCACATATAAGCTTGGATTGGTTTGTGCCTTGTGAATGTTTACTCATGGAAAACCAATACCATCTGTAGGCTAATGGGATTGAGCAACATTATTATCCACTTGGAATATTTATCATGGGAGTTTTTTTTCCTTTTGCTGTGGACTGTTGGTAGAAATTTATAATTTTATGATCCCGCACATGATAGAGTCATTTTTACGATATTGAAGGTAAATCGTAAGTGTTATTTGAAAATCTTGAACTGATATCTTGATCTTGAGGTTTTATTTCTTGTTAAGTCTAGCTTTTGAAGTTGACTCTGCCATGGTCTGCGCTTTGAGTGACATCCAATTTTCCTTTTTGTCTCTTCAAATGCTTTGAATATCAGTAATATTTCACACCTCTACTTTTTCTTGTTACTAGTTTATTGAATACCTTTTCTGTCGCACGATGCATAGTCCTTCTTAGCATCTGGTACGTATTGTAAATGAGTCGTGTTTTTGCCTAATCAAAGCATGTTCGTTCTCTTTGTCATCCAGTTTAGTGCTATGTCTGAGTAATTGATGGTTATGCTTACCGCTATTCTCTGAGTAAATTGATGGTTATACTTAGCGATATTCTCTGAGCAATCGATGGTTATACTAAGCCCAATTCTCTGAGTAATTGATGGTTATACTGACTCCTGTGTATAAATGCATACTGGTTGAATTATTCAAAGATCAGAATGCTAGGTTTTCTTTTCTTTTTGGCCTTTTTATATATAATATATGCTTGCATTAGAGTTGTTAATTGAATTTGCCATTGTATTCTTCAAAGGGTACCAGACCAGTTAGCACTATGCTCACTGATAACTATTTTATTTTGCTCCATTATATACATTTTTTGGATTCATTCTTTGAGACCTTTCTTTCTAAGAAGTATCTTCTTTTGTTTTCCCTTTGCTAGCTAATCATTAGCTACATAATGGAGCATTTACATTAATGTTAACTCTGTCCAAATTTTGTTTGATGTTTTATGGATTGATAATTGTTTGTGGTTTTGAGTGACTGATGAGCTTAGGCTATGGCTAGCTTTTTTGATCTCTTAAAGATTTTAGTTAATGTATCAAGATATTACTGTTACAAATGATGAAAACAGCTATAGTTTCATCACTTGATTAGAGGCTGAGAAACCCTTGGATCTTTTTTGCTATGGCATTCTTGATCTCTGGCTTCACAACTGTTTTATATTGATGTTCATCGTATTGCATGTAAATGTTGTTCATTGCTGCAAATTCATTCCAGATAATATGATCTTTTGCATTGGTCTTTACGGTAATATGTTTGAATGTTATTCATTGTTGATAAAGTCATTTAGTTCGGGAATCAATGGCTCATAAGTCCGTCGAATCTTTTTTACTTTCAGAAATATAATATTTAAAATTTATATACTCCAAAAAGATTTTTATAATATTTAAAATTTATATACTAAAAAAAAAAAAGGATAAAATCGGATAATTTTTCGTGAGTCTACGGATATTTTATCTCTCTCTCTCTCTCCCATCGTTCAATTGCTCCTTCAACCTTTGGCTGTTTTCTCCTTTTTCCTTTCTCTCCCATTCTGCGCTAGAGTCCTTTTCCTCAGTTCGATAAGCTGTTCTTGCTTTATCCCATCCCCCACCCCCATTCCCCATAATTCATCTGTTATTGCTGTATTCTTGATTACAAACCGACAACTTTATCATGAACGCATCTCTCTTATTTGATTCCGACTCGAAGTCCCTACTCCGTCGCTGTCTCCACGATCCCTCCTATAAGAATACCATCTTTAGTCCCACCACCCCATCAAAATCTCACCTTTCGCATTCTCCTCCTCGGATTTCGCACCATGGGCATCGTTTCCGAGGCTCTGCTCGCCGCTCTCCTCCTCCTCGGGGTAGCTGCCACCGCCTACGCGGCGCCGGACATGTCGATCATTAGCTACGACGAGAAGCACGGCGTGCGGGGCTTGGAGCGGAGCGACGAGGAGGTGCGGCGGATGTACGACGCGTGGATGGCGGCGCACGGGCGGGCGTACAACGCCCTGGGCGAGAGGGAGCGGCGGTTCGAGGTGTTCAAGGACAACCTACGCTTCGTCGACGCTCACAACGCCGCAGCCGGCGCCGGCGTGCATGGGTTCCGCCTGGGTCTTAACCGCTTCGCCGACCTCACCAACGAGGAGTACCGGGCGGTTTACCTGGGCACCAGAGCAAACCGCGCCACCGCCCGACGGGTGAGGGTGGCGAGCGACCGGTACCGGTACAACGCGAGCGAGGAGTTGTCGGAGTTCGTCGATTGGAGGGAGCAAGGCGCCGTCGCCGCCATCAAGGACCAGGGGAGTTGCGGTTAGTCTCCCTTCCTCTTCATCTTACGTTAAATTACCATTGAACCCCAATAACTTCCTTTTTGTCTTCTCTGTGGCCCTTTTCCATCCATCCAATACCTAATTTGGGGCCAATTTCTTGCTTATGTGGTACAAATATCCTGTTAAATCTTGGTGTTATTTGTGGATGAGTTCTTCCTTGCCGTAATGTTTCATAAATATTATATAATGATTCTATTAGGCACAAATTACGTGCAAGTTTATGTAAGAATTGAATGTTATTTGAAATGGTTATCTGCATGAATTCTGAAACTTCATTATCAAGGTAAGTTATTAAAGCATTAGAACTTTGGCAATCTTCTTACTGCATTTTGTCGGTAAATGATCAACACTGGCATGATAAGAAGGATTTGGCGCTGATGAACTTATGTGTGGTGGTACAGGGAGTTGCTGGGCCTTTTCGACGATCGCTGCAGTAGAAGGAATAAACAAGATCATGACGGGCAATCTGATAACGCTATCGGAGCAGGAGCTAGTGGACTGCGACAATGCCTACAACCAGGGATGCAATGGTGGACTGATGGACTATGCCTTTGAGTTCATAATCGATAATGGTGGGATTGACACTGATAGTGACTACCCCTACAAGGCCCGTGATGGGACGTGCGACCAGCTCCGAGTAAATTCCTTGGAATTTGTCATGATTTCTTTAGTTACATCGATGCTAAATGTGATCATTCTGATGGTGATTGGATTGTTTGATATTGTAGAAAAATACTAAAGTTGTTGTGATCGATGGGTATGAAGATGTTCCTGAGAACGATGAGCAAGCGCTGCGGAATTCTGTTGCCAACCAGCCTGTCAGTGTTGCTATCGAGGCTGGTGGTAGGGAATTTCAGCTCTACCAATCGGTAATGTCTCCTCTACTAAATCAGTGATGCAGTGATTCTTAACAATTACCTTGTTACGTCATTGGTAGTACAGTCATACAAGAAAATAGTGTCATCTCTAATGAAGTGCGAGAAAGTATCATCAGACATTCGACAAGATTGGTACTACCATGGGCATGACTCTGGTTGCATATTGTGCTTGCGCAAGTGTTGTACCTTTCCTACAACTGATTTCAGGTGTAGAGAAATAAGGTGGTGATTAGATAGGATATATGATCATGGATCCATGCTCAGTCAACTTTTATGAATACTGCAAGTTCATGATTTTAAATGCATATGCATTATTGATATATTAGAGTAATTCTGCTCCTTTCATCGTTCTTGAAGGATATTTCATTTTTATTTGTGAAATTTTGGAAATGAATGGATTTAGCTTCAACAATCGTAGTTTATCCTTGCAAAGAAACTATGATTAGTACTAACTCATATTTCATTGTGTGATCGAGGCTTTGTTATGATGGCATTCCAGCGATTGGATCATATTATTGATACTGTGCCCAGAATTATCAATCATCAGAATTATATATGGGTTGTCAGATGTAGAGTTTTGTGGAGAATTATAAGGTAGAATACTAACTAGAGGGACTAATCATTGTGCTTCAACATTTTGAGAAATCCAAAAGTGAATTATGTCCAAGAATCCAATGTATAGGCTCCTACTAACATGATATCTACTAAATATGTGACAAGTTAGTATTATAGAGCTCTTTAAGCCTTGTGATATTTCTCAAATATATCTGATCTAGTCTGAAGCACACTTGGTCATTATGAACAACCTTCTATTATTTTTTGTTTCTACATTATATTTTATATAAGCTATCTTCTTCTTCTTCTTCTTCTTCTTCTTCTTCTTCTGTTAAGTTAATGCAACAAAAATTATAAACTGTGCTATTTGTTTTAGGGAATATTCACGGGAAGATGTGGGACTGAGCTGGATCATGGTGTGGTTGTTGTTGGCTATGGCACCGAGGATGGTAAGGATTATTGGATTGTCAGGAACTCATGGGCCAATGACTGGGGAGAGGCTGGCTATATCAGGATGGAGCGTAATGTCAAGACATCCACTGGAAAGTGCGGTATTGCTATGGAACCATCTTATCCCACAAAAAAGGGTCAAAACCCACCCAATCCTGGACCCTCTCCTTTCCCACCAGTGAGTCCACCAATTGTCTGTGACAACTACTACTCCTGTCCATCGAGCACCACTTGCTGTTGTGTCTATGAGTATGGGCACTACTGCTTCGCCTGGGCATGCTGTCCTCTTGAGGGCGCAACCTGCTGTGAAGATCACTACAGCTGCTGCCCCCATGATCACCCTGTTTGCAATGTCCAGGCTGGAACTTGCCAAATGGTAATGTCATACTCTTGGGAAACTTCTCATGCAAATGTTTTTAATACCAAACTTATCACTGTTTAATATCTGATCATCTTTAATACATCTGTAAAGATCATGGCATCCTTAGAGTTCTCTCATGTTGAATTCAGAGAAATGCCAGTAAATTAACTCAACTTTGAACCTAACTTGAATTCATGATTTTTATATTGACAGTTTAAAATTAGTTTCAAGTCAAGTTCGAGTTGTTGTATAATTGGCCTCTACTACATCAAAGCCTGATTCTGAAACCGATCCTATGTTGTGCAACTTGATAATCTAAATTCACCCATATATTGCTTGTTTAAGATCTAATTCTTTATCAAGCTTTTTAGGCTTGCTTCAAGATATACTAATAACTTTTTCAACTCAAATACATTGTCGCATCAATATTATTCGATTCTGCTAAGCATTTAGAGTACATTCTCGGTCTAAGCAGTCAGCAGTCATAGATAAGGAACTCAAATTGAAACAGAGAGAAACTAAATCTTTTTCAAAATCCCGATAATTAGTTGTTTAATGTGTAGGATGTATGCATATACATCTATCTATAGTTCGGAGCAACTTCTGCCAAATCTGAAAGGAGCCTCTAAGTTGCGGCTTTTGGCCTGAAAACAGTTTCGAGCCTATCTTGTTATTGAGTTTGCTCATTTACATGCTAGTTGAGCTCATTCATGCTTTCAAATTAGCTAAGCTGTAGCTATTTGTGATGGTTTTCTTAAAATTACCTGCCCTGCAATAGGCGGAATCACTTTTAGGTCTTAAACTATGGTCCAGCTATCAGCATACAAATTAGTACGGCTGTAGGCCGTCTCACTGTTATGTCTTATCAAAGTCCAGCTGGATACAAAATTATAGACAGATGACTATTTATCTCATTTACATGATAGCTGGGTTCATTCATGCTTGCAGGTGAGCCAAGCTCGATATTTCCAGCCCACAATTAATGAAATCATTTTTGGGTCTTATACTATGGTCCATTTGCATATATACAACTTAATAATTCACTGTCTTATTCAGAAGTCCATCAGGATACAAATTAACAACTGTGACTTCTTAATTCTTTCCATCTAGCTGAGTCAAATTTGAGATATTTGTGTATGGCTATTGGAATTGCCAGCCCTACAATGAGCCAAATCACTCTTAGGTCCTATAGTATATATAGTATGGTTGCATTACATACAGGTTACTAACTGGCTGTAGTTCCATATCATAGTTACGTCTTATGCAGCAGCTGAAAACAAAAGATACAAATTGATTGTTACTGCAGTGATGGTGATGATCTGTTGTGTGTTCCTAGCTATATTTAAGCATCACAGTCCTTGAACATGAACTTATGCATATAACCTCAACCATTTCTCTGTAGTTAACATTTATCTTTGTAAATATTTTGGACTCTGCTTCTTATTTCTGATCGTCTCCATTTCATACTTTATGTGAACGAACAGAGCAAAGACAACCCCCTCGGAGTGAAGGCTCTTGCTCGGATACCTGCAAAGCCGCATTGGGCATACTTGGATGGCAAGAGCAAGAAGATCAATGTATGAAGACTCATGCATTGATTTGTTTCGTGAAGTGAAAATTAAGAGTACTCCAGCAGCTTGACCTGGCACACTTCTCCCCTGCTTATGAACCGAAAGTTAGCTTATTGTTTATTTGACGACAACCGTGTAAATATTTCAGATTCGGAATGTAAGGTGGACCGAAAGATGGTTTACTTCTTAATCATGCCATTTGCTTTTCCAAAAATTGGATCCCATTCACTTGTCATGTACTTCAAAATTTATCATGTTACAATAAGATTGGGGATTAGCTTACCCTATGTAATATCTGATGCTATTGTTGTTAATGAATTGCTTATGTTGACAGCATAACCTTTTTTCCTTCAGACCATTTGATCATATGTGAACCTTGGTAGTAAACTTTATCCTATGTGCTCACTTTATGGAAACTACAGAGTAGTTTCAATTAGTTGATCTTTTCCTGCATCATCAAGCTTCTGAAACCCTCAACAGCAAAGCTGTTCCTGTCTGGAAACACCTCTAGTTTCAAATTCAACAATTGGTCTTCTTACTTTTCTGTCATTCTTCTCTCTCTGTGATGATGAATGTTGCATTTAGTCCAACTACTGTTGCATATTAAAGATGTTCCCATTTGATCAGCAAGCCAACTATTTCCAGTGTGGTCACATTTTGATCACCAATTATTCCCAAAACATGCAATTTCCAGTGTAAACACAGTGAAGTCTGGAGTGGCTATTGATATCTGGACCCATCAGGCCTAACTGAAGAGGAGCATTTTCAGATAGCAGTAAAATTTGACTTGTGTTTGCATAAAGTTTAAGGTCAGAGGAGACAGGAGGAACCAAGTGGGTTGATGAGTAGCAATTACTATATCCATGTCCGTCTCAGTGGAATCATGGAGATCATGGGCATTTACCAAAACATGTGGCATTCACGCTCTGCTATGGTCCTTTCTTGACTATGGCACCTCTCTAGAGGACAACAGCATTAAACTTCCCATTCCCACCACTGTCATCCAAATAATGAGATCAAGTTTGAGACTTGCATGAGTAGGACATGACCAGCTCTTGGTTTGCAAAAGCAACAGTGCAAAGATGGCTTCATTTCATCCAAAACTCTTAAATATCACCTGAAGCAGCTCACTTTGTAAATTTGAGAAGAAATTCTTTCTTTTATAACATTTTATGGTACAATCAAACACAAAATAATTCATTCCCAAATATATTTCTCTTTTTTTTTTCTTCTATATATATATATATATATATATATATATATATATATATATATATCTTCAGAAGAGAAATCTAGTGCATGAACTGAGGAACTCATGATCTACTGATGAGTTAGAATGTGCTCTGGCTGATAAAAATGCAAGTAATATCTGGTACAGGATTTAGACTGAAGTTAATGAAAACTGTTCATGCATTAAAATAAGACCCAATGGATCAAATCATCCAAATTTATGCACCACTAAGACAGTCCTTAGTGAATAAAAGGCTAGTTGAGCTCTGCAACTCGTCTGTCAACCACAGTCCATCTGTCATGCATCAATTTGTCACCATACTATTCCCATTCAATCTCTTCCACTGCTTACCACTGTGTCTCTCTGTTCTCCTGGTGACGTCCCCTGTCCCTCCCTCCCTCCCACTATACTCACCACTCTCTCTCTAATGCTATTTATTAGCTCAAACTATTCCAGAACGACACATATATCTTACATTATGCATTGCATGGAAACAAACAAGCTGTAGTATGAACTAAAGAAGAGAAGGAAGCTTTCTCATGGCTAGCAGAAAGCTGCTGCTGCTGCTTCTCTCCACTGTACTCCTCTTCATCTCTTCCTCCCTCGGTGATCGCAAGGCCATTGAGATTGGCGGTGGCGTTGGCGTCAACCTCGGTTTCGGCATTGGGCCGACACCGTCCCCGTCTCCTCTTGACGACTCCGACGGCTCCTCACCGCCTGCGCAGGCACCGTCGTCTGGGCCGCAGCCCTCCGACTTCCCCAACCTCAAGCAGTACTACGCTTACCTTGTCATCCAACGCTTCAAGCAAAGCATCACCTGCGACCCCGGCGGCGTCACCCAGACCTGGGTGGGCTACCGGCCTTGCACCTACGAAGGCTTCTACTGCGCCGCCCCGCCGGACTCCCCCGACACGCCCACCATCGCCTCCGTCGACTTCAACGGCTTCGGCCTCTGTGCGCCGACCATCGTCGGCTTCGTCGACCAGCTCCCCGACCTCGCGCTCTTCCACGCCAACTCCAACTACTTCTCCGGCACCATTCCCGACCTCACCGGCCTCCCCTACCTCTACGAGCTTGACGTCAGCAGCAACCTCCACTTCGGCGCGTTCCCCACCAAAGTCCTCCCGCTGAGCAACCTCATCTTCCTCGACCTCCGCTTCAACTTCTTCGCCGGTGCCGTCCCGGCCTCTGTCTTCGCCTTCAACCTCGACGTGCTCTTCTTTAACAACAACAACTTTAACGAGCCGCTGCCGGCCGAACTCGGCCGCTCGCCTGTAGCCTACTTGACCCTGGCCAACAACGGCTTCACCGGGTCGATCCCCCCGTCCATCTACAACGCCTCGAACACTCTGGTCGAGGTGCTCTTCCTCAACAACAGGCTCTCCGGCTGCCTGCCGTACGAGATCGGATTCCTGAGCATTGCGACGGTGTTCGACGCGGGTTTCAACCAGATGACCGGCCCGATCCCGTGGTCCTTCGGCTGCCTGCTCAAGTTGGAGCAGCTGAACCTTGCCGGGAACCTGCTCTACGGGGAGGTCCCCGACGTGGTGTGCCGGTTGGCCAAGGACGGCAACCTGGCGAACTTGTCGCTGTCGGGAAACTACTTCACCTGGCTGGGCCACTCGTGCTGGGACTTGGTGAAGACCAAAGTGCTCGACGTGCGTCAGAACTGCATACCAGGGCTCCCGGAGCAGCGGTCGCCGGCGGAGTGCTCAACGTTCTGGTGGGGGCCAAAAGAGTGCCTTCCATCGCACGACATTCCATGCAGCCTCCCAAAGGGTCCGACAAAACGCCCGATGTCCTCCACGCCGCCGGCGTACGTGACCTACGAGGCGCTTCATCACCCACCGCCCCGGAATTAGCAGATCGCTCGTCACTGCAGCAGCATCTCTTCTCATTTCCTCTTCTTAACTCGATCGATCCATCTCTCTGATTAGCTTCTGTCCTAAAACTTGGTGTCCTCGACGTTCTTCCTGATCAACCGTAAGCAAAAGGAGAAGAATATTGAATGGGGGACTGACCATTGTGTTGTTTCAGAGCCAGAAACATGAATAAATGCCATCAGATAAGGAGCTGATAAAACTGAAAGAATAAGAACATTAAGTGCTTGTAATTTCCATGTCAGAGGACAGACACCTGCAGAGCTTAAAAGAATGACCATGGCATCTTAAATATGGTAGATAAACACACACCTTTCTGCTTGATTGATCTGTAGATGGAACAGAGATTGTCACAGTGTCACATTAATCATGAAAGATCCTTTGAGCAACCATGGCAAATCACAGAGGATCTTCATGTAGAACCTTCAGGTTTACACTGTGAGCCTCTCAGTGAGTGGACCGCACTTCAAGCTCTCCATTCACCATTAAACCCGGTGATTCCTCCGAGGAAATCATCATCAGCTAAACAATGAGAATTTTTCAGATAATTAAGTGGCACTGTTGTTTTCTGCATGCCATTCCTATAGTCACTAGCGAAGAACACTGGTCTAAAATGGATCATATCAAGCCATATGATACAGCATTGCAACCAAGCAACAGTTTTGGGATATACTGCGCAGTAAAATGAAAAGAGCAATAGAAGATAAATATAATAGAGATTAACAAATCACACAGCAACTTAATTCACAAGTAGAAACTGAGGATCTACTTCAACAAATTACTTCTTGACTGAAAAATAGTCCGTCGAAATTCTTGGACCAGCTATCGATTGATATGGTTTGATCTGTTGTTCGTTTTGGCAGCAAAATCATAGAACTGAGTAGCACTGAGTTGCAAAAACTCCAATTTGAATTGCGGAAAACCAGTCAACAAAACTGGCAATTGGCCCGGGCTAACTCACACATGCTAGGGGTTGATTCCTTGTCCATTTTCTTTATTGTTTCAGTTTGCAAAAAAGATGCATTCTTTATCTGTTTCGTCTTTTGATTCGCAGGAGCTCAACTTAGGGAAAGATAGAGTATGTTTTCTTGCCTTATGGTTTGGCTCATTTGTGATTTTCGTTTGCTATAATAGGCGATTTAATTTGATTTACTTTGTGTCAATCGATTGAAGTTGCATGTCAAGTTATTTTGACTGATAATATTTATTTGTTTATTTCATGTTGCAGCTAAAAGTATTAACAACATGAGCTTGGTTGTACCTTATCAATCCTTAAACTAAAGACTTCAGAATTAGAGGTAAGGGGGATTATTATAGTTTCATAATTTGTTTTCTCCTCTCTTAATCTCTATGGTGATATATATTTTTTCTTTACTCTAACTTAGGAGAAAGAAAAATTGATCAAAGATCTCCTTAACAAAATTGGCTCAGAGGTATCCAATGGTTTGTTTTGTTTACATTCAGGCTGCCCTTTTTTTGCTCATACTGTTATTTTTCTTTCTACAAATTGCAAAAGGTAGGAACCACCAAGTGTGAGGAGGTTGAAGCAAATGCAACTCAACTTGCTAATGACAAGAAAATCTGCAATCCCAATAAGAAGCGCAAGTTAAAACCACAGTGTAATTCAACTCACCACTATGAGTGAAATTAGTGGTTCTGCATCTGATTTCAAATCTCTGTGTTTGTTCTTCATTCTTATATCAGTTTTATGGTTCTGCAGCTTTAGGCCCTACCGCTTTGGTTCATCAAGTGGCATCAGAGGGAAAGGTTGATGGTAGAAGGTAATTCATGTTTTGGATAAGCTTTGAATAATTTGTTAATCTTTAACGACAATGTAAATTCTGATGCATTCTAATTAATGAAGAAGGAGGTCCTTACGAACAAAATCCAGTGGCTTGAAGTCTGAATCATGTGAATTTGTGAATGACTTGCTCAAAAGAGATGATGGCGGATCTCCAGTGACCCATCAAGTGGGCCTAGAGGAAAAGGTTGTGGGAAGAAGGTAATGCACATTCTGATTAAGCTATAGGCCCCCCCTTTTTTTTCTCTGGAGAGCATCATTGAACTCATACCTATTTTATTTTTCTAGAAGTTCCTTCCGAACAAGATCCTGTAGTTTGAAATCTGAATCACATGAATCTATGGAGTTGCACAAGATTGATGATGCCATACTTCCAGTGACTTGTCTGGTGCCATCAGAGGAAAAGATTGATGGAAGAAGGTAATCCATGTTTTATATGGCTTTGGAATGGTTCCTGCTTTTTAGTATTTAAAATTTGAGCATTTTTTTCTAAAGCAGAAAATCCTTGCGGAGGAGATCCGGTTATTTAAAGTCTGAATCATGTGAGCCTACTGAGAACTCAGTCAAGATGGAGGATGCCAAGTTTTTAGTTTATACGATCAAGAATGAACGAGTAAGCTATTGGTCATGGAGATTGTTATACTTCTTCCGTATCAAATATTTCTGTTGAACGAGTAAAGAATGAGAAGCATAATTCAATTGGGTCTTCAGAACTCGGGAATCGGGAGTGCCAAAGAAGATCCTCTGTTGGAAGGCCATTGCGGAAGGCGGCTGAGAAGGTCGGTTCTTGCAAAGAAATGAATCTGAATGTAAAAATGTGAAGATCATAGTACGATTCTGGGTTATCTGCTTACATCACTAAAATTTCAGATGGTGCTAGCTGAGAGCTGCTGATATTCTTGGATCCACTTAATATATCTGCTAGATGAGAGCTGGACATGCCAATGTTTTCTATGTTCTTGATATTTTGTGTTGACATGGTGAAATGTATTACTGTATTGTAAGATTAATTAGTAGGAACCCATAGCTTAGTTTTGCAGCTTCTTTCCTTTCTTTTAGTTTGCCCTGCACAAAACAGGGATATTTTGAGACAAAATAGTAGTAGCATTATATGTTGTATGATTTGCTACGATTGAAATTTATATTTGTCTCAAGGAAAAAATGGTGCTTTGTTTTTTCTTGTTTAGTGATTTAGTTGTTTGGCATACTACATCCAACATGAGAAGTTTTACATTATGATAAAATATTGATTGATGAGCCAATAAAGTTGACTTGTCCCTTGTTGTTGTGGAATGTTATTGCCTCTAAAATTTGAATGCTCCTTGAGAATATCTAGAAGAGTTTGTCCTTCTTGTTTGGTATCCTCAAGAATTTATTTGTTAGCATATAAAATTAGTTATTTTTAAAATTTTATAAAAAAATATATAAACATGTTTTAATATAAATATCATAATTTAAAAGGAGTTTATGATTTAGATAAGAATATTTATCACTCCTCAATTTATTGATTTAGATAAAAAAAAATCCATAATAAGATAAAAATTATTGAGAGAAAAGAAAAAGCATGCAATTACAACAAATAGTTTATGGAAGTATTGTTTGAGTCGAGACCTAATAAATGATTAATGAATTTTCTCTAAATGTACATTAAAAATATAAATATATTCTCTATATAAACCACGAGTTGCAGTTGTGGTTGTTCTACTGATATGACTATATTGAGGGCACATGACTAACTTAAGGAAAGCACAACAACTTTGAGCCAAACTGCGGTCGCCTTGATGATGTATCGTTAAGTTAGAGAAGCATGGCTAACTTGGAGTTTCAATCGTCATGATGCGATCGACTTGAAAATGCACCTTTTAAAGCCTTGGTTGACCTAGAGTCACAATCATCTTGAGGATTTATAATTGACTCGAGGAAGCAATCGTCTTGAAGAAGCATGATCGACTTCAAGTCAAGACCTCGTCTTATTGACGTGACTTCCTTATGGCTTGACCAACTTAAAAATATGGCAAGTTTGACCAACATAAAGTTGCAACCAACTTAAAGAGGCAATGTCATCTTAGAGTTGTGATTGTCTTGTCGATGTGGCTCTACCATTTTGAGGACACATAACCGACTCGAAGAATCAAAGCGGGCTTGGAGGTTAAGGTGCATATATCTTGATGATGCATGAGAGATTTGATGAAAGAATCAACTTGAAGAAGTATGCCTAACTTGGAGTTGCGGATGCCTTGACAACACGACTGCCTTTAAGGCTCGACCGACTTGAAGATGCAATTGACTTGAAGAAGCATTGCCGACATGAGTTGCAAATAACTTAAGGATACATGATTGACTTGAGGAAACAATTGACTCAAAGAAGCATTACTGACTTGAGGAAACAATTGACTCAAGTCATGGCTATTTTTATGATGTGATTGCCTTGAAGGCTCAACTGACTTGGTCGCATGACTGGCTTAAGAGGCACAGTCGACTTAAGAGGAAAAACCAACTTTAAACTAGGTTAGAAGCATTGTTTAGAGTAGCTCTCAGTTGGGACTTGTAAGGATCTTCTATGAAGCATGACTTCTTATATTCCCCTCACTTTCTAAATCTTATCTAGCAATGGCAATCTTATGCACCTGTTTAAACTAGTACCAGTTATATCTCACTCACCTATGACTTCTTATGAAGTCAAGGATATGAATTCAAAGGACCTTGAGGCTGCTACACATCTTGTATTTTAGTATGGCACACATCAAGGGAGCTAAAGAATAACAGGGTTGAGGCAGTATTTTTCTTCATGTGTGAAGAAGAAGAGAATAATGGAAGAGTAGAGAAGAAGAAAAAGATCTAATTCTGATACAGACTGAGATAGAAGGCCACTTCATTTTTTATATTCTTTGGATGATGCTATGTTTTACTCAGATTTCATCTCCTCTTTCCAATTCTCCCACTCTGAAGTGTAATCTGATCTGAGACATCTGTATCTGCCTATGCCAACCTCCCATATGTTTCTGCAACCTCCCTCCATCAACTAAGCCTGTTTTGGACCAGATATCCTATGATCATGATGAGAAGAACATTAGAAGAATCCTCTCTCCATGTTGCCTCTAGTGAACATTAACAAGACAAGGACATGCATCCAATCCACTGTGACTCATCAATGTGGAAAGCTCTGTTGAGTGCTTTGCTGGATAAGGCCTTGGCTTGGATGGAAAGTTCTCTTTTCTTATTCTGATATGCTTGTATCGCAGGGAATCATCAGCCATTAGCAAATGTTAATAAGACTACTAGAATCTTTAATGCTAGAACTTGGAGGACAACTTGAATGATCTGAAGTTTGCAGGGCCATCTCTAAGTTCAGTTGCTGCACATCTGAAGCTTTGTCTTCTTCATGTCAAGTAAAGTTGCTAATCATAGTGATTTGAGCAGTATAAGCAAAAGAGACATCGGAGCCCATCTTTTAAAGACCGTAAACAGGTTTATGGTAAGGAAATTATTTAGAGGAAATCAGATTACTCTGTTTGATGATTTAGGTCCATATTGTTGGTGAACCCTTACGCTGTTGTGGCTGAGGAATAAGTACGGCTCCGTCTAATCCCGGATGTGCATGGTTGCCCACGCGGAGACTCAGGTAGCAGAAGTGAGTGTCGGGTCAGATTGGGTCATGGTCCTCGTTGCTTGCTTCGTCATTGCCAGCCCCCTGCACTCAGGTCGGGGTCGGGAGAGAGATTTCCCGACTCGACCCTTCGAAGCTTAAGTTAGAGTTGAGTGGAATAAAAGCGAGTTGAATGTATGAAGTCCTCTCTCATTGGTCAAAGGGTTGACTTTTATATCTGCAAAGGGGGTGGTTAGTCGTACATGGTCCTTTAATGGTTGTCAACTCCTCGGGAGGGTGGCTTGTACCTAGCGGACGGGTGCCGACTAACCCGTATGGGTTGGCGCCGTGTAGTGCCACTCTGAGTTTTGTGGTATGACTCACCGAGCAACACTACTCGAGCACTGGGAACTGGCCTGCCCGAGAAATGTGGCTCGGGCACTGGCTTGGTCGAGCAGCACTACCCGGGCTCTTATTTGGCCGAGTAGTTGCTCTGATAATGATCGAGCCAAGCAACGATGGACTGCACGTGATTGGCCGAGCAACACTGCTTAGGCACTGGCTTGGCCAAGCAACATTACTCGGGCATTGGGAATTGGCCTCGCCGAGCAATGTGGCTTGGGCACTGGCTTAGTCGAGCAACACTACTCGGGCCCCTATTTGGCCGAGCAACACTATCCGAGCACTTGGGACTGGCCTGACCAAGTAATGTGGCTCGGGCAATGGCTTGGTCGAGCAGCTGCTCTGATAATGATCAAAACAAGGACGATGACTGCACTTGACTGGTCGAGCAACACTACTCGAGCACTGGGGACTAGCATAGCAGAGCAATGTGGCTCGGGCACTAGCTTGGCCGAGCAACACTACTCGAGCACTAGGGACTGGCCTGGCTGAGCAATGTGGCTCGGACACTGGCTTGGCCGAACAACACTACTCGGGCACCTAGGACTGGCCTGGCCGAGCAATGTGGCTCGAGCACCGGCTTGACCGAGCAATGTGGCTCGGGCACTGGCTTGGTTGAGCAACACTACTCGGGTACTAGGGACTGGCCTGGCTGAGCAATGTGGCTCGGGCACTGGCTTGGTTGAGCAACACTATTCAGGCCTTTGTTTAGCCAAGCAACTACTCTTATAATGATCGAGCCAAGCGACGATGGACTACACATGTCTGGTTAAGCAACACTACACGACCATTGGCTTAGTCGAGCAACACTACTCGGGCATTGGGGAATGGCTTGACCGAGCAATGTGGCTCGGGCATCGACTTGGCCGAGCAGCACTACTCGGGACCATGTTTGGCATAGCAACTGCTCTGATAATGATCGAGCCAAGCGACGATGGACTATACAATACTAGCCGAGCAACACTACTTAGGCACTAGGGAATGGCATGGCCGAGTAATGTGGCTCGAGCATTGGCTTGGCCAAGCAGCACTACTCGGGCTCCTGTTTGGCCGAGCAACTACTATGATAATGATCGAGCCAAGCGACGATGGACGACACATGATTAGCTGAGCAAAACTGCTCGGGCATTGGCTTGGCCGAGCAGCACTACTCGAACCCCTGTTTGGCTGAGCAACTACTATGATAATGATCGAGCCAAGCGACGATGGACTGCACATGACTGGCCGAGCAACACTTCTCAGGCACTGGCTTGGCCGAGCAACACTACTCGGGCCCCTGTTTGGCCAAGTAGCTACTCTGATAATGATCGAGCCAAGCGACGAAGGACTACAAATGACTGGATGAGCAACACTGCTCGGGCATTGGCTTGGATGAGCGAGGGGAAGGTACCGACCCCTACAAGATGCCTTCGAGCGAGAAATTTTTGATTTTCGGCTTTTTGGGAGACAAAGCGAAAGTTGACTTAGACTTTGGCTTTGGTGGGAATTTTAGTTTTTGACCAAATCTTGGATCTTTTGGGTGGGATTTTTGAGTTTTTTTGCTTATCTTCCCACCGCCATGCTTGAGAGTTTGGGTTTGGGAGTCGACTTGTACAACGCCGAGTAGGATGACGCATTTCCTGTAGACGAGCACCGACCGACCCATACGGGTTTCGATCGTGCGGCGCCATTCAGAACTTTCTGAAATGGATCCGTAGTGTTCAGCTACGACTTGTACGATGCCGAACAACGTGGAGGACGTATGATCGCCTATGCGGATAATGCTAAAATGAGCCATATCTTATATTCGACAATGATTAACTAACGTAGTTGACGAGATAAAAGAAAAAAAAGGATCCCAATTCCACTTTAACAATGCTTTTGCCGTCATCAAACAGCCGAAGACAAAAGGACTTTTGTTTTTGTTTTCCTTTGGAAGCATCATCACAGTTCCGGTGGCTCCATCCAGGTGCGAAATCTCATATGGCAAATTACTAAGAGTGATCCATGCTTCATCGTAATACCATGACAGCAACCATTGATCACCACATTATTAAACTGATAATATAAACAGGAAATAGGAGAATCTTACTGCACACATTTCACGGACATCTGTTATCTTCTGTGATCCATTCTTGATTAACGAAGTGCTTTTCTAATGTAGCTACTGGGCCTCTCCTGCAAGTACTGGTCTCCGAATGAGTGTGCTGTGTTAGAAGTCCATCTCACCAAAGTGTGGGCAAACATGAATTCAACATAGATTTCTTCTCTGTGAAATAAATCAACATTGACTGCATTGTTGATCGATTGTGTTGACCCCCACAAAATATGATTTGACCATGGGTTCGAGAATTGGACATGTTTATTAGGTGTTAGAAGCCCAGCCCAAAGTTGTGCATCGAAGCTTGCTCAACCAAGTCAACCAAGCTTTACGATCTGGGCGGATGAGAAAGGACGGCTTCGATGCGTTTGGGGATTGTTCGAGGAGGATGCAGTCGATCAGTTATACAGATGCCGTTCGTTCGACAAAGCGACGGTTTAGATTTGGGCACGTGGTAAGAATATTTATTTTTAATCCCATATCGGTAATGAGGCGATTGCTTCGCGTATTCTTATACCGCAGAGTTGGCAGTGAGATTGTCTCTTCGGAGACATCCGATAAAATTGGAACGATACAGAGAAGATTAGCATGGCCCCTGCGCAAGGATGACACGCACAAATCGAGAAATGGTCCAAATTTTTTTTCGCTCTCGGCATTCTTTCCTTGTTCGATCGCGATCGGGCTGCTCTTCTTATGCTCTTTTGTTCTTTCTTGCTTCGCGTTCTTCTGCTCTCTCTGTCCCAAAATCTTCATCTTTTTCTCGTTCTTTTCCTTCTTATTTCCTTGATCAAGGCACAGGGAGGAAGAAAGCTGCTTCTTCGGAGTGCGGTCGTGTTCCTTGTCCTCGTTGGTCAGTCCATGGACGCTGGTCCTCTTCCTCGCTCGCTGATCCACACCAATGCGGACGCCTCCGGTGCATTTTTCTCTTTTCTCGATTCATAGAGTTTGATCCTCCGATTCTTCCCTAGTATCCGAGTTAGGGTTAGGTTTAGCGTTTGATGCTGGGTTTGCTTGCCTTATAGTAGAATCAAATCGCATGATGAAAGCGCATGATGTGCTGCCCTTGGTCCGAAGCGCCGCTGCGAGGAAAAAGATTGTCCGACATCACCAACACGGTGAGTTCGGGGACGGCCGGAATGATGGGTGCCGATGTCGATCGAGGTAACTCCAATGTGATTTCTTGCCGGATCTCCAAAGATTGCATCGTCCAGCTCATGAAGGTACCTTTGGAGATTTTCTTTTTGGTCTCCCTTTTTCATCTTTCTTTCATTCTTCATCTGCATTTAGTGTTTGTTTCTAAAAAAGATGTTTGAAAATGCTTTCTTTCATTCTTCATTCTTCATCTGCATTTCCTTGTTCGATCGCGATCGGGCTGCTCTTCTTATGCTCTTTTGTTCTTTCTTGCTTCGCGTTCTTCTGCTCTCTCTGTCCCAAAATCTTCATCTTTTTCTCGTTCTTTTCCTTCTTATTTCCTTGATCAAGGCACAGGGAGGAAGAAAGCTGCTTCTTCGGAGTGCGGTCGTGTTCCTTGTCCTCGTTGGTCAGTCCATGGACGCTGGTCCTCTTCCTCGCTCGCTGATCCACACCAATGCGGACGCCTCCGGTGCATTTTTCTCTTTTCTCGATTCATAGAGTTTGATCCTCCGATTCTTCCCTAGTATCCGAGTTAGGGTTAGGTTTAGCGTTTGATGCTGGGTTTGCTTGCCTTATAGTAGAATCAAATCGCATGATGAAAGCGCATGATGTGCTGCCCTTGGTCCGAAGCGCCGCTGCGAGGAAAAAGATTGTCCGACATCACCAACACGGTGAGTTCGGGGACGGCCGGAATGATGGGTGCCGATGTCGATCGAGGTAACTCCAATGTGATTTCTTGCCGGATCTCCAAAGATTGCATCGTCCAGCTCATGAAGGTACCTTTGGAGATTTTCTTTTTGGTCTCCCTTTTTCATCTTTCTTTCATTCTTCATCTGCATTTAGTGTTTGTTTCTAAAAAAGATGTTTGAAAATGCTTTTTTCTTTACATGATCAATATGAATTCCAGGAAAATACTGCCTTGTTGAACCTTCCTGCAGAAAATAAGTATGTAAATTGTAAAACACAAATTACTTCTTGACTGAAAAATAGTCCGTCGAAATTCTTGGACCAGCTATCGATTGATATGGTTTGATCTGTTGTTCGTTTTGGCAGCAAAATCATAGAACTGAGTAGCACTGAGTTGCAAAAACTCCAATTTGAATTGCAGAAAACCAGTCAACAAAACTGGCAATTGGCCCGGGCTAACTCACACATGCTAGGGGTTGATTCCTTGTCCATTTTCTTTATTGTTTCAGTTTGCAAACAAGATGCATTCTTTATCTGTTTCGTCTTTTGATTCGCAGGAGCTCAACTTAGGGAAAGATAGAGTATGTTTTCTTGCCTTATGGTTTGGCTCATTTGTGATTTTCGTTTGCTATAATAGGCGATTT